>NC_136513.1:38932772-39007772 GCF_053919585.1 Euprymna scolopes
ATGCAGAAAAAAACGATAATGTTAAAAAAAAGTATATATCTATCTGAAAGGTTAAAGTAATCACTATGTAATTTCAAAATTACCATAATTAAATTTGGACTTATGTTTACAGAAAGAGATCAGTTCGTTTTTAGAATTTATTATATTGTTACTCTGAGGGGAAGTGATTATAGTTATAGCTTCGTTTGCGTAAAGGCGACAGGACTTAGAACCTGGAGCATAAGACTTAACTTTTTATGATAGTCCATTTGATTGAGAAGGGGGTATTATTAAAGTTAAGTTTTTTAATTGAAGTGGTTTGTGAAGTTCCTTGGTTATTATTAGAATTATGGTTGTTAAAAAAGAAATGTAGTTTGATATTCTTTTCTTAATTAATGTTGACGTAGCGCCGATATATGTATGTACTTTATTAAAAGGTCGAGGTCTGATATTAATATTAATTTGCTGATTTGTATTAGTTTGAATTTTGTTCATTGTGTTCAACAAAAGGTGGGGCAATGATTGTACGAGGACTATTTTGGAGTTGATAATGAGTGTTGTTAGTGTTAGGATGGCTGTTAGGAGAAATATTATTATTCTCATTATTATTATTATTCTCATTATTATTATTATTATTATTATTATTATTATTATTATTATTATTGCTAGTTGTATGATTGTAGATGGAGGAGCTGCTCGAATGGTATATTGGTTTAGTAACAATATCAGATGGAGGATGGGAAGAAGGATAACTTGAAGACGAAGTATTAGTGTCTGTTATGGGAGGATTGCGTTGGAGCACAGTAATTGTGCATGAATATATAACATCTTTATGAATGCAATCATTATTGAGTGGATAAAGATGTTTGTTATTGCAATTACAGTTAGTTTTGGGTTTAATTGGGACAGGGATTTTTTCGGCAGATTTAATGTTTTTGTTATTTGATGTTAAGATTCTTTGTGCTAAATTAGGCATTGTTGAATAAGAAATCCTGATTGAGTTTTTATTGAAAATAGAACTATATTTGTGTGGGTATTTGAAAGAGTTTTGTACAATGTTGAAGAATTCCGTAGGTATATTAGTTTTGACATTTACGCTAAATGGAGGATTAAACCAACTATTTTTCTTTCTCCTGATGCCACTGGGTGGGTTAGAGGTATTACAATTAGTATTTTGGTTTGGATTATATATGTAGACTGATTCATTGTTATTGATAGCGGCCGATCTTGTTATTTGAACTGGTTTCTTACGAGTCAAATTTTGTATGTGTGTATATATATATATATATATATATATATATATATATAGAGAGAGAGAGAGAGAGAGAAAGAGAGAGAAAGAAAGAGACGGACAGACATATAGACAGAGTAAATGACAAAAGTTATATTCCAAAATTCATGATGTTAACCATCTTATAATTTATTCCTCTAATTCAATTAACTTATACAATTCTTGAACGTATCTGTTTCGTAGCGCAAAATCAACCACTTAATTATTATTTCAATCTGAGAATCTATTATGCCCTTAACTCATCAGAAGAAATAGCAACAATAAATCCGTCAAAAGGAACTGATATGCGTTTGAACATGATTATATATATATATATATATACACATATATATGTATATATATATATATATATATATATATAAGGAACCAAATAGAATTAAAATTAAAATAAATATTCAAAATAAGAAGAGCAAAATAAATATTAAAAAATAAGAAGAGAAATTGGGTGATTGGGTAAGAGATAAGAATAAAATAGAATATTAACCTAGAAAATAAAAAGACGTAATACCACGTAGAGAATTCTGAAGAGGAAATTTTAAATAAAAAGTTTGATGTTATACAAAGAACTAAATTCCATTTATCGCGTCCCAGACCTGATTAAAAGAAGATGTTTAAATAAAAAAATATATTATGTTGAAAGTGAAATGTAAATGTTGTAAGAAAATATTCAATTTAATACGAAGATTTTAGGAAATCCATAGACCATTAACTTAACTGACAAAAATAAACTAATGATAACCTAAACACTGACAATAGAATTCAATTTAACTTTAGTAATCGTTATAAGAAATTAAAAAAAACACCTGCGAAATTTCAATGACACAGGAGAAATCAAGCATTAAGTAATTGTAAAATATTGAAACAAACAGATTATGATGGATTAAAATAGACTAACTCAGAATATATTTTTTTTAAATATATATTATAATATATAATTATATTAATTAATATATTTATTAATTATATATTTTTATAATATTTATAATAGTATATATTTTTATATTTTTTGCTATTTATATATGTATATTATATATATATATATTAAAATGTCTATATATATAATATATAAATATATATTTTTTTAAATAAATATAAATTTGTAAGTAAACTAAGTGAGAAATTGAAATTAGACTGATATAAAGGGAATAATATTCGAACATAAAATTTAAACTCAAGCAAAAGGAATTAATGAATACAAAAGTCCGAATACATTAGAATTTCAATAAAATTATGACTTGCCTCATATGAGGAAAATCGAGTTGTGTCCCTTACATCATAAAGATATCCTGAATGATGCGGAATAGTAAAGATTAGACGATAAAAAAAAGTGTTTATTAAGATAAGATTTGAAAAGATAGATTTAACATTTAAATTATTTACATAACTAGTATGGGATGAAGATAAATTTTAATATTATTTATATTAACATTTAATTTTTTTCTCAGGAAATATCATGGAAACGAAACAATCGACAAATATATCGTAACAAGTAAATAAAAATTCATAGGAAACTGAGGCTAATTGAGATAAGAATAATTGAACATATAAATAGAGAATAAAATTTGAATGTGCAAATTAGGATTTGAGGAATAAATCATTACAATATATAAATCTGTGAGTATGAAATAGTTATAAAGATTGGAAAAACATAAAAAGATAAAATTAATATAAGATTAAGAAATTGGTGAAGTATCTATTAAAAGAAACGATATACGAAAATGGGGTTCTTAATACAGTCGAAGGAAACAAAAATTAATGAACAAAATACAAAATAAAATTGATGGGTAAGAGGTGAGTCCGGCTACTTGATAGCTTTAAACTTGGGATTTATTAATATATCCATAAATGTATAATAAATGAATTTTAATGTCTGAAGAGTAGCTTTTCTTGAATATTTTTAAATGTCATAATATTTAAATACACTATATCTTCTTATGTTATATTTCGTGTTCTTGATTTTGCAAATATACTATATGCATGTTCGAGTAGGAAAAGCAATAATCATGGAGTATAATTGATTAAGTTGATATTGATTTTAATTTTATTGGTATATGAATATTACTGAAATTTTAATATATAAATTTTTTAAATTAAAAATATGAAGTATATATATATATATATATATATATATATATATATATATATATATATGGGAAGAAGTACCTAAAAGAAAATCGATACGCATGCAAGTAAAATGCAATCTAATATTTTGATACTAGCTTGACGCAAATATATATATATATATGTATATGTTGTGAGAAAACTAGTAAATACATGTTAATACAAAAGCCCTGTTAGAAGAAAAAAACTTTACAATAGGTTTATTAATATGCGCTGATGAGAGTGCCTAGTTGTGCAAAGTTATAATTTATAACCTGTTATATACATATATTCCAAATCTGGCCGAAACAATAATACACAAGTAATTACCAATAATATATATATATATATATATATATATATATATATATATATATATATATTGATAAATGAACCTTCTAAAGAGCATGCCACTTATGAAGTGGTAACATTTAAGAAATATATATATACGCATATATGCGTGTGTACGTGAGGATGTTTGGGTGTGTGTGTGCGCGCGCACATTCTTTTGGTTGGGGAGAGTGATCCGCTGTATCAATTACTAAACGTAGAAATAACTCACAAGTTGCCGGGTTTTAACATCTTCAATCATATGTACGCCAGTTGCGACGCCAAGACCCCCAACCAACAAAATCTGTGAAAATAAAATGGGAATAGCGATTATACATCACATAAAAGAATTTGCATACACATTGCGCTGCACAAAAACATTTATTAATACTTTCATTGGAAACTATCAATCCTGGCTTGATGCAGTTGCTAGTCTAACCAAACTGATGCACTGTGATACAGCGAAACAGTATTGCATGTAGATTACTATATATGCTCCCTATCTTAAGTTGAGCATATTTGGGAAGGAAAAGCAAACTGTCGCTAGCGTAAAAGGCAATGGTCTATGTGTAAACAAATGGAGCTTATGCATAAAACATCTTTGGATAAAGGTAGTGATGAACCAACCAAGGGCAATTAATTGATTCAATCAAATATATATTACTATTCCAAATAAAACAAAAAGATTCTTAGTCGTCTTTTATGGGGTTTGCAAAAAACAGTTTTCTCGTAAGGTATTTTTTTTTACAAAAGTCACCATTTATGAAGGCCCAGAGACCACTTGAGGATAAAAGTTAATAAGTGAACAGTGGTCAATGGGACAATGACGTAGTGATTGTTAGTAGTGGAAATTTGGTAAATTGGATTACTTAAGAGGTCAGCTCATCATGAACTTGTTTACGTTGGACTTGAAGACGACCATATTATAGTCAGCTGGAAAGCAGGCAAATAAATGAGAGTTCCACAGGTGTGCAGTTCTGAGAAAAAAGCTTTGTTCATGGAATCTACGTTTAGGTTTAGGCACGGATAAAGAGTGGGGGGAATTGATAGTGTTTTCAGTCAGGCGAGTGCCATGAAAATAACGTTAAAGCAGAGACAGACTCACTGTTTCTCCTGTGAGAAAGAGGTGGTAAGGGAAGAGAAAAAGGCACCTCCCAACTAGGCTACGAAGTTAATTTTAAACTCTGTCAAGGCAGGATAAGATCTTTCTCGCAGTTCCTATATAGATATGGCAACAGTACGCCATGTTTGGACGTACCCGGCTCTTATATAGGTAGAGAATTGCATCAGTAGTGAGATATCTACTGGATCGATAGAAAGATCCCACCATTTTTCCAGCGACCTTGACAACAACGAAAATCAGTTCAGCAGAGGTGATGTGCTTTTTCCTTTACTAGTTAGGAGTTCTTTCGTGAGCGTTTATACAGAACTTTTCCTCTGACGTAAAGTGTGCAAAAAGCAACATAAATTATAATAAACTCACTTATGCAAATTGCCAAACATCATATTCAGAATATTTCAAACATTATTGCTTTGTTGAATAGTACTTTTCTCCACCAGAAAGAAATTCATATCTGCACATTTTTGGGTTGCTTGAACGGTATATTTTCTATCAAAAAGGAATTTCGTATAAGCACATTGTATTGTTTCGGGAATTTCAGCATTAGTTATACTTACATATCTGCAATTTATAAATTAATGAACTGGTAGGGCTCAAGATATTACATATATTATTTGACGGTTAATATTTTATAAAAATGATATATAGTTACAATGTGCGCTAATTATAAGACTTTGTAAATTTAAGTGTGGCTGATGGGCTGATGAACGAAACCTCTTCTTGAATTGTTTGGACTCATCTGTACAGTGAAAAGGAATTGGACATATCTATAAAATAAAACTAATTGGACGTATCTATAAAATAAAACTAATTGGACATATCTATAAAATAAAACTAATTGGACGTATCTATAAAGTGAAGGAAAAATGGTTCCTGAAAAAATAAGAAACGTTGCATTGGACACGATTGCATTCAATATAAAGATATAGCGGATAGTGTGTTCACTTACCCAAAGGCCTACAAGAAGGACACCCGCAGATAAGCCGGAAATGTCTGATCCTACTGTGAACCCAATAATGGCGGTGATAACACAAGCAACACCGAGGATAAGATGCAGGCATCCCGTCACCAACATAGCAACGTAGTGGTAACTAGGAATCATTTTGCGTTGCTAGTATTCTTGTTTTTGTGTTGAAGGAAACAAAATAAGCTGCAAACAGAAAGCAAAAGAGTTTTAAGTAAAGGAGTATTTATTATTGTCTATTATTATGAGCTTTGCCTCAACGTACATTGAGTGCATCATATGTAAAAAAATTTGTTTAAAAACTCAGAGCAGGTGCAGCAAATACTTCTTCGATCACCATAAAAATCACCTCGGGAAATCGACAAATCAAAAGATGAAGTCTATCGTATCATAAAGCGTCTGCACTAGAAATACTACACCCCAAGACTTATCTATGCCTTGAAGACTGTAGAGAAAATTGTAATGTGACTGCAGTCACGGAGGCAGGCTGGTAAGGGTGGCATGTGCGACGCTCAGAAATCGAAACCCGACCGATATGACATGATAAGATTGTACAGAAGTCCAGAAAAATATTGGTACCGTCGGTTTCAAGCCCAACATAAAGGGAACCAGTTAATGGTAACACGTTATGGTAATTAAACCCGGTTCTCCAACTTCCAACGTAGACCCCTACTACCCTGTCTCCTTCTCCAACATCAGGGGTCTACGTTCTAACCTTCCAGAGGTTGAAACCCAATTACAGGAGACTAAACCAGACCTTTTATTTTTAAGTGAAACTGGCATTGGACAGGCTATTTCCCTAGATGAGTTTGCAATTACAGGATACTCTAACTTAACTTCTAAATCTGACCCCCAAGATCGCCATGGGCATGGAATATGTGCCTATATTAAAGATAGCTTTCCATGTGGGAGGGGCATCTCCAGGGAAGATCCTAACTTACCCTATATGTGCTTCCGGGTTGCTTTAGCTCACACTACTGCATTTATATTTACTCTCTATCGCCCCCACAACAGCGGAGTTACTATCTTTCAAAGCATATCTGAGAAAATTGACCAAGTCCTTTCTACTTATCCTTCAGCTAACATTCACGTATGTGGAGACTTCAATGTTCACAACGTCGAATGGTTGACCCACTCTAACAAGACCGATGATGAGGGGAGGTTCTGTCATGATTTCTCCATTGCCTATGACCTCACTCAGATTGTTCAGGAACCTACCCGTGTGCCCGATAATGACGGCCAGTATGCGAGCCTACTAGACCTTTTTCTCACAACTTGCCCTGAACTATGTTCAGTTTCTGTTCTGTCGCCTCTTGGATCTTCCGACCACTCTGTTGTATCAATTAAGATAAAAATGAAATGTAATAAGTCCCCAGACGTACCACTTAATCGTACAGTATATCGATACACTAAGGCTGACTGGGATAGCTTCCGTACATTTATATCTGATCTACCTCTGCATTCCATGTTTAAAAAGGATGTGTCCTCTATAGTATTAGACCTAACTGAATGGTTAATTGTAGGTATTGACCATTTCATACCCTCTAAAAAGTTTCAGCAAAAACCTAACAGCCAGCCATGGTTCTCTCCAGAATGTGCTGCTGCCATTGCGCACAGAAATCACTTTTTCCACTGCTTCAAACGTAACAGATGTATGGAAACTAAAGCCGTTTTCAGGACTGCCAGCAACCATTGTAAGAAAGTAATAAAGAACGCAAGAGAGTTGTATGCTCAATCTGTTAAGTCGAAAGTAGCTGAGCAGCGGCTTGGTTCCCACCAATTTTGGCAAATAGCAAACAGTATCCTGAACAGAAGCGTGTGCTCCATCCCAACTATTATCAATGGACCTGAGGTAATCTCGTCAGCATCAGACAAAGCCAAACTCTTTGTCAAGAACTTTGCAGCTAATTCTACCCTTTGCGACCAAGACCGCCAACCCCCAATATTTCCTCCTGTATCAGAAAACACGCTATGTGATATACGTATATCTGTACGTGATGTTGCCAAGCTAATCAAAAACCTTGATTCCAGTAAAGCAACTGGCCCTGATGGAATTCCAATTATAGTACTCAAAAAACTTCAACCTGAACTAGCGCCCATACTTACAAAACTGTTTAAACGTTGTCTTAAGGAGAATAGTTTCCCATCTCCCTGGAAAATCTCATCAGTATGCCCTGTATTTAAGAATTCAGGTGATCGCTCATCCCCCTCTCAGTACAGGCCAATAAGTCTCCTGTGCGTCATGAGTAAGTTGCTAGAATCTGTGTTAAATACAGAAGTAATCAAACATCTCAACAAAAATAACCTTCTTAGTGACACTCAATATGGTTTCCGTTCTGCTAGATCTACAGCAGATGTCCTTACAGTTATATCGCATAGGATTAGCAAATCTCTCGACGGTGGCAATCTTTCTAGGGCAATTGCTCTTGACATATCTAAAGCCTTTGATAGGGTATGGCATAAAGGTTTACTTCATAAGATCGCTAGCTATGGTATAGCTGGAAAAGTCTTCTCAATTATTAAATCATTTCTTTCTGATAGGTTCATAAGAGTAGTAGTTGAGGGGCAAAAATCAGAAGCTCACAGTATTAATGCCGGTGTCCCTCAGGGATCCATCCTGGGCCCAACTCTTTTCCTGATCTACATTAATGATCTTCCAAATCATATCCTTACATCATTTGTAGACATTTATGCTGACGACACTACCATTTATGGTACCACATCTAATACAGTAAACGAGCAAGTACTCTCCAATTCTCTCTCCTCTGATCTTGAGCATGTAGTACAATGGGGAAAGGAGTGACTGGTTACTTTTAATGCATCTAAAACCAAGCTTCTCTCTTTACATCATCAACATTCTAATCCACATTTGTCATCAATTGAAATGAATGGCTCTCGTCTTCAGGAGGCCTCAAGTTTTGACAAGCTTCTGGGCTTGACCATTACTCCTGATCTTAAATGGAACACGTATATCAAATCTGTTGCCAAGGCCGCTGGAAAAATGGTGGGATCTTTCTATCGATCCAGTAGATATCTCACTGCTGATGCTATTCTCTATCTATATAAGAGCCAGGTACGTCCAAGGATGGAATACTGTTGCCACATCTGGGCAGGAGCTGCTAGAATGGACTTGTCCTGCCTTGATAGAGTTCAAAATAGACTTCGTAGCCTCGTAGGAGATGTCCTTTTCTCCTCCTTACAACCTCTATCTCACAGAAGAGATGTTGCGAATTTGTCTCTGATGTATCGTTATTTTCATGGAAAGTGTTCAACTGAGCTTCAATCTATGGTCCCCCCTCGCCAAACTTTCACAAGAAACACTCGTCTAGCTGTAAGCACTATCAGTAGTTTCCCCCACTCTTTATCTGTGCCTAAACCTAAACATAGATTCCATGAACAAAGCTTCTTTCTTAGAACTGCACGCCTGTGGAATTGTCTTCCGTTTTCCTGCTTTCCGGCTGACTACAATATGGTTGTGTTCAAGTCTAAAGTAAATAAATTCTTGATGAGCCGTTCCATATAAGTTATTAAATTTACCAAATTTTCATTACTAATGATTACTATATTGACCAACTTCTACTGTACACTCTTTAACCCTTATCCTTGAGTGGCCTCTGGGCCTTGATAATGTGGTGATGCCTTTGTAAAAAAAAAAAAAACGTAAAAAATGTTCGGCTCTCGTCAGCAATGTTGTTTCTGTCCGGGGATAATTTTTCCAGGTCCGCATTTATTTTTTATATAATGATGTTCATTTTATTTAACTATAGTTTATTCCTATCTCTGTGTATTTTATTTTATGCTTATATCAATTTTCTAATTTTTTTATTTTTTTTATTTAATGCTTTTTAGTAAATATGTACTCTTCTGTTTTTGTATGGTTTCCGGTCTGCCTCCCGTTAAATTTAGCTGGTGCAAGGGAGATAATTAATTTTTCTTATTAATTTCCCTTCCTTTTACTTGTTAAGGGGAGATAATCCATGTTTCAGTTGGTCCAAGGGAAGTAATTAATCTATCTTATTTTTTTTATTTTTTGTTTTAAGTATTTTAAATATTTTAAATAGTTGAGGGTAGGTGTGCAGGCGATTTAATTTCTAAGTCATTTATATATGTGTTTTGTTCTTTAAGGTAATTATAATATTCATCATTTTATACTTAATTTTCATACGTAATATTTATACTTACAATTTCCTAAATGTCCATTACACTTTACTAATTTATGCGTTAAGTGACTGCATCTAGAGTACTCTTGAAGAAATTCCTATTAGGTGGGGTCTTCGTTTATTGTTTGATCAGATATAGGTTTCTTGGACATGGATCTAATTTTATACATTATTTGAGTCCAAAACAATAAATGTTCATAATAGGGGTCAAAATGAAAAAAATTGACCTTTGAGGTCTCTACAAAATTACTCTGACAATTTCTGGTCTCCACATTTGAAATTTTACATAAAGAGTATTCAGAGATATGGCAAGCTTTTTAATCGTTTTGTGTCGAAAATTTAAGCTACCAATATATAAATGCATGTATGTATGTTTGCATGTCTGCTTAAAACTTTCGACAGAAGCGACGGATTTTCACAAGATTAGTATCGTTTTGAAGCCCGACCCTTCAGGCGAATAATACCGAAAAATTACTAAAAAACACTAATTTCTTCACGTTCAACTGGACACTTTTCTACAGGTAGGGGTCTCTTTTTTCGACGATATTTTCGAAAGTCATCCTCTCTTTTCGATTGGCTAGCCTTAATTTAAACCTACGTAACTTCCGGTTTGGCGGTGGTCGTAACAGCAAAGACGTCATGTTTTCCCCGTTCTTTTCCTCCATCGCGGTACGGGTTCGAGCCTGCCTTCCTACAACCACTTTTTCTTTGCTTAACACACACCTCCAAACACCCGGGAAACGCCGCCATATATATATATATATATATATATATATATATATATTATGTTGAATAGTGGAGTATATATTGGCACAGCAGATATCGGGGACCCATTTATACCGGAATGACATTTATATCGGAGGAGGGAATGCATTATTAATGATTAGGGGGGGGCAGACAATTAACACTTGAATGGTGTTGCACAATTTCATCTACATATGATAGACAAAAACATATTTTCCTTTCGGTTGTAATGACGATGACGAAGACAAGTTTACACATATAAATGATGATGCTTTATTCGACCAGCTGATTCATTGAGGACAGGAAATTTAAGCCATTATGATTAAATAGTCTTATCTTTCCTCGTCGTCATTCTCCGACTTTGACAGTTTAACACACTCAACCCCATCTCAATAAAGATTGATTCCACATATGTATATCCAAACACGCTTTGGCAAACAAAGAAATTCCTAAATGAATTATTCGCTATATAACCTATTTGTTAATCATTATTTCCAATTTGTATTGTCCATTTGTATAACTGAGTGCTGGACTGACCACAGATTGGTCAGGGCTATACTGATACTACACATTGCGCCACCCCAAGGAAACCGACCCAAAACTGTTAGGCCCTCCTACAATGTTGCCAGGCTTAACGACCCTTCCTATCAGGCACGATTCCAGCAAGTGCTAGATGAGAAACTCCAAGATCATGTGACCATTGAATGCAACACGAAGAAATGGGCCTCTTTCAAGAAATCAGTAAATGAGACTGCGAAGAAGTCCTTGGAGCAAAGACCAGAACCCATGAATACTGGTTCGATGAGAACGACAAAGGGATCAGAGAAGCCATACATACCAAAAACAAGGCTCACATAGAGCTAAATGACCCGTCATTCATCTCCAAGCATGAGAAGTTCAAGGCCCTCCAGGCCAAAGTTCAGACCGATCTCCGAGCAATGCAGGATAAGTGGTGGCAGAACAAAGCAGCTGAAGTCCAGCACATCTTTTTCACCTGTATGCTGTCCCATGCTGTCCAGGATTTGAAGGAGTATCTACATTCGTTAACGCTTGGATAGCTCCCTCTTCGCCTTACGGAAACTCACAGCAAAGACAAAAAGCTTGAAAACTCTCACCCAAGAGGTTCTCTTTGCCGATGACGGTGCACTAGTGGCCCATACAGAACAAGACGTGCAGCAGATGCTGGATCGCTTCTCTGGGGCATCCAAGCTCTTCGGCTTGACAATCAGTCTTGGAAAGACGGAGGTGCTCCATCAACCTGCACCATACTCCAACCCTCCTCCTCCTCCAGCCATCACCATTGACGACGCACCAATTGCCAACATTAATCACTTCAAATATCTGGGAAGCACCATATCTTGTGATGGCTCCTTGGACAGAGAGATTGACACCAGAATCAGCAAGGCAAGTCAGGTACTGGGAAGACTTCACAATCGAGTGCTCAATGAACACAACATCAACCTATCTACGAAGCTGAAGGTCTACAATGCTGTGGTCCTTACCTCTCTGCTCTATTGTTGTGATATATATATATATATATATATATATATATATATATATATAGAGAGAGAGAGAGAGAGAGAGATCAGGGACATAAGCTACAAGGGTACTATGTGGGGATGTCGATTCACGTTACACTTGAACTTCTGCATGTCAGTACAGTTGGGGAAGCAGGAACTCGGAAGAGGGAAGAGAATTCCAAAGTTTAGCAGTTCAGGGGAAGAAACTACTGGAGTATAAGGCTCTCTTACATCTAGGGATCTCTACTGTAAAGGGGTGGGATTTAGCTGCTTGTCGGGTGTGTCGGGGGTATTTACGTCGAGGGAGTACAAGTGCTTGCAGTTCGTCAGAGCATTCACCGTAAAAGTACTTGTAGAACAGGCAGAGGGATGCTACATTTCGTCGATAGGAAAGGGGCTGAAGTTTAGATGACAGTTCAGGACTTATTAGGTTGGCGCCTCTCTTGTGAACTGTGTCTAAGAGCGAGAAACTATTAGCAGATGCACCAACCCAAATATGACAACAATACTCCATACATAGGCGAATCGTGGCCTTAAAGATGTACAGGATACTTTGGGGCGTTAGTAACTTTCTAGCACAGTAGAAAGAACTTACCTTCTTCGCAGCGGTCCTGGAAATCCTCTCAATATAATTGTTCCAACTCATGCTTCCTGTGAACGTTAGGCAGACGAGTTTAAAAGATGTACTTTCAGATAAAGAGTCTTTGACCATTGCTATTGGTGAAAGAGAAGGTTTCTTGTAATTATTTAAGGAAACAAGTTTAGT
This sequence comes from Euprymna scolopes, assembly GCF_053919585.1. Classification (NCBI taxonomy): domain Eukaryota; kingdom Metazoa; phylum Mollusca; class Cephalopoda; order Sepiida; family Sepiolidae; genus Euprymna; species Euprymna scolopes. Next base: position 38,945,747 of record NC_136513.1, read on the forward strand.
CTTTGCAGTATTAAATGTGACCATCCAGTTTTGTCCCTATTCCACTACAGATTGGAGGTCATCCTCTAGTGTTTCTGCCATTTGTTTAGATATGTGTTCATTTGTTTTCCTGTCGTGTCTGTTATAGAGATTGGTGTCATCAGCATGTATACCCATCTCACATGGAATCTTGTCAGGGAGGTCATTTATGAATATTAGGAATAATAAAGGCCCAAGGATAGACCATTGATGCTCTCCCGCATTTATATGATATTGTTTAGATGTACGACCGTCGAGAACAATCTGGATATTTCTCTTATCTAAGAAGGATTTAAATATGTGGTCTTCCAGTATTACCGTATGATCTGATTTTCCTGAGAAGATCTTCATGCCATACCCTGTCAAAAGACTTAGATATATCTAGAGCTACCGCTCTACTCTCCCCTGCTTTTTCTAGTGAATGGTATATATGTTCAGAGATTACAGTGAGGATGTCTGCAGTGGAACGGGCTTGCCTAATTCCATATTGTTGGTCGGTCAGAAGTTTAGCATTTGTAAGGTTTGGACTAGAGCTTGGTTTATTATGGACTCAAATATTTTGGCAAAAAGTGGGAGGTCAATGAGGCGATAATTTACTGGGTCAGTTCTTTCGCCACAATTCTTGAAAACTGATACCACAGAAGCAGTTTTCCAGCAGGCAGGAAAGCAAAATTAATTAAAGCATTTGTTGCAGAGTTTGGAGAGAACTGGAGCTATATCGGCGGCGCATTTTTTTTAATAGCACAGCCGGGATGAGATGCATTTTAAGTGTCAAGCTTTCTTATGATATTGGATAGTGAGGGAATTGTTGATTGCCCATTATTTACTACACTGTTGTAGATTTTCCAGAAGTCACGGGTTCCTAATTTCTGTGCTTCGATGCATTTTTGGTGGTTTCAGTAAATTCTCTCTTAGCTGTCGCTATTTCTTTCTTATAGTTAATTCTGGCTTCTATATACTTCTCTCTGTTTGAACTGGACTTATGTCGGTTAAATCTGCGGTACGCATGCTGTCTTTGCGCAATGGCAGCTGCACAAGTAGAAGTAAACCATTGGGGAGAGTGGGGCTTGCTATAAAATTTTCGCGTGGGAACATGTGCTTCAATTGCCGTTTTGAACCATTCAGTGGTCTCATTTGCGCACTGTTCAGTAGGAAGTGAAATATATATATATATATATATATATATATATATATATATATATATATATATATATATATATATATATATATATATCAGACGCAAACCCAAACAAAACCAACTTTCCTTCTCCCTTTGAGGCTTGCATTTACGAATATCCCCAGGTTTAGAACTCATTGAGATTACTGTGGCATGGTAATATATTAAATTTTCTTGGAATAAAAAACAACAGTTTACCAAACTATTTCCTTTTTTTTTAAACATATCCTACAATATTTTTTACATTTTTTTGTTCTTTCTTTCTTTATTCTGAATTAACATCGGTCACCCCCTTTCTCTGTTGGTTTATTCTTTAAACAATTTTCTTTCAATTTTTCCATCTGTTTATCTTTGATAAAATACTATACTTACATACAAAAAGAATATCGGTTAAAATTTTTACTTTTCCAGATTTTCCAGTGCGTGTTCATATACATGTCTATAGTAAAATTTAAGCCTCATGTTTTTCCTACTGTCATCCATCCAAATTCCCGAGTTCGACAGACACATCCCCGAGTTCGACAGAAACATTCTCGAGTTCGACAAGATTCCTGAAGAAGGTCGGAGGTTACATCGACTGAAATGTTGTAAAAATCACACTCAAGATTAGAATAAATCCGATGAATAAAAATACAAATAACCAATCCTCATCTCAAAACTTCAGAAACGTCATAATAAAAAAAACACGTTTTAATATTTTGTCATCATTTAATAAAAGTACTTTTAAATAAATAATAGAGTTTCGCCTTGTGTAGTTATATTGTAGATATAAAAATAGGGGATATTTTTAAGAGTCGGCGAACTTCAAATTAATAAAAATCATATAAAAATATTTTATTATACAAATATAAGATTTATTAATTACGATTAATTTTTGGCATTTATAATTTAAATCCAATTTCAGGCCCTCGCAGCTCGTGCGGTGCTGAATTTTCACAAAAGCTACAAATTAAATAAGGTTCTATAACGTTGTAATGTTGTCTTCCAGGTAGTCTATTGTATCTGATTGATCAACGTAGACATGAAACCTTATATACCTTTAACGAAAACAATCTAATGTTATTAAATAGAGCGAGCGAAGTAACTAGTTTCAGGTTCAATGAGAAGTAACTGGTTTTCGGATTCAATGCTTTTCTCAGTAAAATTGATCGTATCATTTTCAATCTGCAGACGCTGCTCGAGTGTCACACACTTTATGGTGAATTGCCAAACAAAGTCTTACTAAATATAACCGATAGTTGCCAAATCTGCAATTAAAATGCGTAGTATAATTATGTATAATTACAACAAAATTTATTGTTTCACAAAGGAGTGCAGATAATCATTAAACTCCTTTCCTTGGCTCACCCTAAAGAAAATGCTATTAGCAAAATAGATATGATAATCACGAAATTTCCATTCATATAATTGCTCTATCTAACATATTGAGCTTTCTTTATCTGTCTGGGATCGTCTTATAAATATTTATACTAATTGTTATTTAGAGTTTATACTTACAGTATTATAGTACCTGTATTCTTACTGTACTTCAAGATTTAACTTACACACATGCATACATATATACATACATACATACATACATATATTTATATATACATGTATGTATTAACATATATATATTTATGTATATAAAGTAAATATATATCTATCTATCTATCTCTCTCGCTCTCTCTCTCTCTCTCTCTCTCTATATATATATATATATATATATATATATATATATACTAGCAAAAGTACCCATCGTTGACTGGATTCAAAAACAGCATACAGAAAATGGACTCTGATTTATTAAAGTATAATAGGTTATGAAAAGGTAGGGTTGTAAAGAGATATCTACGAATTTGGAGGCATCAAAACCAAAGTAAAATATGATGAAAGTAAAAATAAAATAGATAAACCCCATAATTCATTATACCATACCTGTTCACACTGAAACACTTATCACAATATTCTGTGGGTCTATATTAAAAAACCTTGTTAAACTTTGTGACATATTTCCATTCTATGGAGGTCAGGTGCGAACGACCACCCCATAATTTTATTATACCATATTTCTTTAAACTGAAACATAATTATCAAAGTATACTTACGCAGATAGATATGAAAAGTCTTTATTAAAGTCTGTGCCTATTTCCATTCTATGGAGGCCAGGCTCGAATGCAAACCCCACAATTTTACTATACCATCCCTAAGTTAAAACATTCTTATCAAAGTATTCTTATGTACATCTATATCAAAAGCACTTGTAAACGTTTTTTTTTTTTTAATTTTTAAATTTTTTATTTCCATACTTTGTGGACCAGGCGCGAACGCAGATCCCACAATTTTTATGGACCACCGTTCTGCCAGATCAAACATAACGATTACTGTGTCTCGATACATCTTCTATCCTTATATGTAATCAGTTTTTTAAAATATTCAACCATATATGAGCCTATTCGTGACCAGACACACACACGCAGACATTCAGCTTTATATTATATATATATATATATATATATATATATATATATATATATATATATATATATAAAGTAAATATGAATTATAAAAACGCATATTTGTTAAGGCAAATATTCTTATAAAATGGTGAAAATTGTTATGAATAATAAGTTCAATGAAGGTATATTGTAATATTCAGAACATGTATATATTGTAAATTTTATTTCAATTACTATAAAAATTTAATCAACAATCATGAGTTATTCTAATTAATAGGTAACCAGATTTTAAATATATTTTTAGAATATCTATCTATCTATTAATCTTATATATATATATATATATATATATATATATATATATATATATATATATATATATATATATATATAGTCTGGTACGCTTACCTAGATTTAGAGTTGTTCATTTTAGAAATTATAAATATTTAGAGTGGTTTATTTTGGATATTATAATTAAATCTTATATATATATATATATATATATATATATATATGCGTGTGTGTGTGTGTGTGTGTTTTAGAGGCGAAATTTAAATTTACAAATAAATATCCTTTAATTGAAGACTTGGATACTATCGGTGATTTTGAGTTCGGTTTAGTTTTGCAATTATTCAATTATTTGAAAACAAACCCGAGCAGCATTTACAAATTATCCAAATTCATTTTTAATGTCATTTTGATGCATTTCATGAACGAATAATTTCACCAAATAAACCCGATAACCGTCCACCTCGTTTGTGCGATTAAACCCATTTAAATTGTTTTCTCACGCACTATGTTAACTTCTATTTACCCTGGTAAATCAAACAATATACTACATGGAACACAAAATTCGAATTATTATTTCTGAAATAAATTCTTATTTAATGCGTAGCATGTGTGAAAAATTGGACATCTACATAGACTTTAAATTCGATTTAAATTATAAATACAAAGAATTAATCTTAATTAATAAACCACATATTTCCATAACAAATTATTTAATGTGTTTCATTAGAATTAAAATATCGCTGCCTTAAATTTCGAACCTTTTATGTAAGAGAAAATGTTCCAGTAAGGGAGAAAGTTTTACGGGCGGTTCTAAAAACAGGGAAGAAGTTGAACGATGGTTATGGGAGAAAGAACTGGTTAGTGGACGGTCTTAAAAAAGGGGTGGTTAGGAAAAGATTTATAAAGGCAGTAGGTTAAAATTTTGGTAAAGGCATTCAGTTGGGGAAAAAATTATAAAGGCTGTAGGTTCAAATTTTGGTAAAGGCATTCAGTTGTGAAAAAAATTATAAAGGCAGTAGGTTCAAATTTTGGTAAAGGCGTTCAGTTGTGAAAAAAAACTTATAAAGGCAGTAGGTTCAAATTTTGGTAAAGGCGTTCAGTTGTGAAAAAAAACTTATAAAGGCAGTAGGTTCAAATTTTGGTAAAGGCGTTCAGTTGGGAAAAGATTTAAGAAGGCAGTAGAAAACCATTCCGAAAATAAAGGATCAGTAGGGAAATGTCTCCAAAAGTGTTGTAAAAGACTGTACCAAACAGTCTTGCCATGGAGTTAAGTTTTATTATTGAGTCTTTGTTGTCTCGACATGTTGTTGGTAGGCAGGTGGATGGGAAGATACTGCCGCATAACCTGACGTTTCGTATTGCATTGTTCCGTTAACTGGTTGCGGGTATTCTCCTGTGTGGTTGGACATGGATTGGTACGGGATTGTGTTTTGGCCCGATACTGTACTGACGATCTGTTGAAGTGGTGCTTGAAGGATGGTTGTAGCAGCCTGAAAACATAAATGAGGAGGATAACACATTAATATCAAATATTAAAATCTAATATATTAACGGCTATATGTCTGTCTGTCGGCCCCTCTCTAACGGTCTGTTTTATGTCTCTATATTTTCAAACACTATCTCCTCCGGGGGCTCAAATGATTGGATCTTTTACGGGACGTTCTTTTATGGGTCTTTAGATGTTTAAAATAGTTTTAAGGGTTCAAAAATGGGGCAAAATTGAAAATAAAAATCGTTAAACATTTCGTACATTCATCTTAGTTTATTTTTAATTTTTTTAAATTTTTAATTGGCTTAAATTTTTAATTGGTTTAAATTTTAAATTGGTTTAAATTTTTAATTGCTTTAAATGCGTATCATGTTGGTATAGTGGCAACGTCATCAGCTTTTAATTATTTTAGCTTATGTCACATAAATATTTAACTCTATAATAATATATACGAAATACGGGTAAATTAAAATACCATATTTTAGCGGACTTTACGCACTAGCAAAGCCGCCCCCAACTTTATTAAATAACGTATTAATGCATTCGATCGCATTGACGATATCTGCTGTTTTTCTATCAATCTGAAAAGATGATTATTTTTTAGACCTAAAGAAAAATAGAAACACGCATTATGCCACTCAGGATTTCTACAAAGTTATGACGGCTTCGATCGGCAGCTGAAAGAAATAACCAGAAAAGGCCGCGTGTTCCTACACTTTTAAAAAGCTACGAAAAGAATAAACATTTACCCTAGCTGTAATCCTATGCCTTAACCTAACTTTGATCCTTAACCTAACCATACTCTAAGCCCTAACCCTAATCCTAAACCCTAAGCTTGAACGCTAAACTCTAACTTTGACCCTAAACTTAGCCCTTACTATAAACTTTAAACCTAACCCTGGCGCTAAACCTGACCTTAATCTTCTTCTACGCGATTAAAATTAAATTTTTATTTTTTAATTGGATTTTTTGGGGATGAGTAATTTTATATTTATTTATCTGCGGACTGCTATCCTTCATCTTATCCTCTTTTTTATTACATTTTCGCCCCAAACAAGGCACATTGCCATTTTAGTGTAGGGGGCTACTATCAGGAGCAATAACTACTGGGGTACTATGTAGAGATTTGGGCAGCAAGATGTCGGTTATACTGTGTGGGGCCGAGATTTAGCTGCCTGCCGGGTGTGTCGCGGGTGTTTACGTCGTGGGGGGCACACATTAACTGCGACAAGATAGGAATGCTGAGTTTCTCAACTTTAATTATAAGTAAATACTGCCTTCCATAGTTGTTGTCTCACCACGTTTTGGTTAACTAATCCTCTAGCATGCTTTGGGTAGGATTGAAACCACTATCTTTAGATAATGCTCACATGGAACTGAGAGCGTCAACGCCTTTATTTACTCCGCCACTTGCCCGTAGAAGGTCAGCGGATGAGTTTGCAGAAACGTGGTGAAACAACACCTATGAAGATTACGATTACAGTTCACAAATAAATATTTTTTTTATTGTTTCCAATTTATTAAAAAGCCGCCGCTTATTTTCGAATTAACTAAAAAAACCGAGAGTGCGTTCGTTCCACAACGTTGTTACTGGCCTTTTCCAGTTATTGACGTCACCCGATGGCAAACATCTTAGTATTTTTTTTCGAGGCCAGTACTTACAAGCAATCTCATAACGCAATCAATCCGCTGGATTAGACACAATTAACGATTAAGTTAGCTAGTGTTGATTCTGATAAGGGTCACGCGCGTACAGGATATTGAATGAGAAGGGTAAGATGAGGGAGGGGCAAAGGTACATCCTGGTAGACAAAACAGAGCTACGATGAAGAATGACGTCACGTTTTTAAATGAAAAAAAAAACTAATGTTCACAAATCATTCCATCTGGGAAACCGTGCGAACGAGATACCGCCAATAATGTAGAAGACTGATTATCTAAGTGAATATTGCGGATATCTGTCTGTCCGTCGAGCACACCCAAGTAAGTTAGTGGACATCGCGAGTCGTACAATGCATAAACACTGAAAAATAATGTCGCTGCTAAGTTTTTCATAACAAACTCACCGTTTATCATCAAACAGAACAAGACATGCCACTTGACTGAATTATTGTGATGTGCAACATTGATTCGAGTATGCTTGCCACAGCTACGGCTGTAACCGTCTGTATAACAGTCGGTTGTTTTATGTTTTTATCGGGAAAGACATTGTTTTATACGTCATGATTGAATTAGTGGTAGGAATATGGATTTCGTCCTGCAAGATTAATTGCAGATGTGCTCATGTGTTAAGCGCAAAATTCACAACCTTTTGCTATAATTACATTTTTGTGTATTTGCTTTTAATAGTTTCAAATGTAAATGATTGATGAAAAGATAAACATAATGGAAAGTACTAGTTGGGTTGTGGAATAATCGATGGATATATATATATATATATATATATATATATATATATATATATATATATAAAGGAGATTAGAACAATAGTCTAAAGAGTAGAGTGTATTCTAATGTAATAGTAAATTACTAATTTAATTAAAATACAGGAAAAGAAAAAGTGCTCGTTGTAATTTAGATATATAATAAGCTCGATAGATAAATATCCTAGGGCTAATTTAATATTCAGTAATGTGATTGATAATTTAAAAATCAAATTAGAATTAAATTAAAAATCCATTTCACAAGAACGTGCAACAACAAAGTCAATAATTTGTACGATCGTTTCGGAAAACAATGTTTTTATTGTGGTAGATATTAAGCCACGGACAATAATTTTTACATATAGTATTTAAAAAAAACAAAGTTTCCTCATCAGCAAATAGACTACATTATTTTTATTTTACATGAGCCTTGTAGGGGACATTTATTTTTTTCTTCTACAGTTACAGCCTGCTATATTTTGTATATTTGTATTTTGTAGCTTATTAATTTTTTATTGTTAGAACTAATTATTTTTTGATGAAGGTTTGGCATAGTAGAGTAAGACACTTTGATTGTATAAATATATATATATATATGTACATATATGTATATATATATATGCATATATATGTGTGTCTATGAATTTTATTAGAAATATATTACCATAATGTTATATTTAAACCAAATTCAGATTTATAATTTTATTTCATTTTATTTCTATCTTTAACCCATATTAATTAGCTTATCAAGTAAATACATACCTTTTATTTTAATTTTTTTCCAGATACATCTGCCTTACTTTTAATGCTAGGTTTATTTATGGTGTCTTTTACATATATTAAAAACCCTTCCCAATATTTTTGCTGATAAGGAAACTTTGTTTTTTTTTAAATACTACATGTAAAAATTATTGTCCGTGGCTTAATGTCTACCACAATAAAAACATTGTTTTTCGAAACGATCCTACAAATTATTGACTTTGTTGTTGTTCCTTCTTGTGAAACGGATTTTTTAAAATATTTTAATAATTCTAATTTGATTTTTAAATCATCAATCACATTACTGAATATATATATATATATATATATATTTATATGTATATATATTATATATATATTTATGTATATATATATATTATATATATTTATATATATATATTTATACATATGTATATATACATATGTGAGTGTATATGTGAATTATCATATATATATATATATATATATGTATACATATGTGAGTGTATACGTGAATGTATATATATATTTATACACTCACATATGTATATATATATATTTATATATATAAATATATATATATATATTTATATATATTTATACACTCACGTATGTATATATATATTTATATATATATATATTTATACACTCACATATATATATATTAGTTTGCTTTAATTATTTTCTAGCGTGTAATTTAATGCGATTTGTAGAAGGCAGTACGAAAACAAACTGAAGCAGATGAAAAAGTTTTATTAATACAACTACGAATATATGTGTGTATTTATATATCTCTTACACGCATTTTATTTATATTTGCGCTGTGATAATGTGTGTCAGATGGGATGATAGTATCTCTGTAATCTATAATATTCGAGATAGATCTCTTCATCCGATATGTCTTCGACTATAATTCAAATGCGCGTATGTAAACGCTAACAGTCTCGCAGAATATAATGTCCTAAAACGTATTATTTAGATATTTAATTTTAGTCTATTTTAATATAATCACATATTTTTTTAGTATGGATCTTTCATAGATTCGGCATTGTTTATTTACTTATTTATTAATTTTTTTGGGGGGATTTTTGCATTTTTAATATAATTATTGTGTATTACTATTTTCTACGTTCTTGCTGAAGAAACGGTGAAACAATAGAATTCAAATTTAATTTAATAATAAAGGGAGACAACTTATAAATCGAATCTAAGGAAAATAATTTCGGATGATTAATTAATTGATTGTCATACGGTATGTGTTTATAACCTAATCTCACAGCTGAAAGCTCATCCATACACATGCATGCACACATTCAGACACATACCCACTCGTATGTATACATTCACACAGCCATCTACTCGTATTTGATTTAATTATATATAAACAAATTTTTACTTTTCTATTTTTCATATAATGGTATATAATGGGACTGCGTGAGTTAATTCATGTCGACGATTAATCTCGGGGTACAATTTAGCAATCAGAGGAATAATTTGCCCGTAGAAATTACTCGTAAAAAAGTAATAATGATAGTATCGTTTAACAAATTCTGTCTGTGTTCGTTTACAATTTCACGTCAACTGATATCTGAGCTTGAAAATGAATGCCCTGGAAAAGTCACTTCTAATTACTGCTTAGTTTTAAAATATGCCAACGAAAAAATGATTTGCGTCGATTTTAAATTGTACTTCATTTTATCGTAAATTGAACGCATTAATAAGAAAAAATAAAAAATAAAATAGTAAGGTACAATTAGGATCCACATCTGGACTTATTAAACACAGGATCTCTACGCTTAAGCACTCCTTCAAAAATCTTTCCTTGAAAAACCAGACTTCTTTATCTAAACACGTTTGACGATTTAATGATAGAAGTATTCCCTTCAATTTAAAATGGGAAATAATAGGATCTTATAAAGCATATATGCACGGGGACAAATTCTGGACACTTTGTAGATATTATGCCCTTAATATTTTAAAATATAATGACACTAAATCTATTCTCTTAAAAGACGAAATTCTTACGGGATGCATTCATAAACGCTAGTTTAGCTTTGACAAATTTTAGCCACCATAAATCATAAAATTTTCTTATTACTAATCTATTTTGAACGTCTATAATCTATAACTTAATAACTATTTTTATCATGGATTTATTACAATTAGTATTATTATTTATATTATTTACTATTTTATTTTATTATCTATTTCATTTTGAATTTATATGTTTTTATTAATATTAATTTTTATAATTATTATAGTTACTGTTATAAATAATAGTATTATTTAATTACGGCCAAAAAGATGAATGGTATTACTATTACTGATTTTATTAATATTTCTATGTTTAAAACATTATATAAAAAATAACTAATTTTAGCAATTAGTGATTAGCTCCCTTTGAACAATAAAAGTTTCTTTATTTTTCTCTTTGAGTATCATTTTTCAAAAATGACAGTTATCTCCCTTTATAAATAAATTATTTAATTTAAATTCAAATATAGCGTTTTCAATATTACTTGGTAATATTACTTTTATTAGCTTTTCCTTTGAAGTTTGTATAATATCACCATTTAAACCATTCATAAACTACATTAAACAACATGCCAATGAATGGATTGACTAAAATACTTACGGGCTTTACAGGCGGGCGAATAAAAGGTATATATAGTTTTATTAGAAATATTAAAGATATCCCCTCTTAACCTTAATTTCCACTTGATTTTATTTTATTTCATTTTATTTCACTTTGTTTATCAACATGAGAATAAGTAACTGTTTTTCTTTATATTTTAAATATGTTCTGACTTACTTAAAAAAAAACGCTTGTTTTATTTTTGGTGTCTTTAAACACCTACCCACTCTTTTTGCTGATGAGGAGACTTGGTTTTATAAAATCAAATGATAAAATTATTGTCCAAGACTTATTGTCTGTCTCAATAAAAACGTCGTTTCGAAACGATCGTACAATTTATTGATTTTGTTTATTCTTTCTTTTTAAACCGATTTTTAATTTTTAATTTTTATTATAAATTATGAATCATTTTACTCAATATAAAATAGTTCTAGGTTATCTATGCCTATCCAGCTTATTATATATCTTAATTAAAACGAAAACTGTTTTCTGTCAATTGTATTAATGCATTTACTAATACATTAAATTAAACACCGCTCTTTAGACTGTTGTTCTAATCACCTTAATATATATATCTATAATATAAAGCTGAATGTCAGTGTGTGTGTGTGTGTGTGTGTGTGTGTGTGTGTGTGTGTGGTCACGAATAGGCTCCTATATGGTTGACGTTGACTGTTTAAAAAAAAAACTGATTACATATAATGATAGAAGATGTATCGAGACACAGAAATGGGTATGTTCGATCTGGCAAAACGGCGGTTCATTAAAATTGTGGGGTCTGCGTTCGCGCCTGGTCTACAAAGTATGGAAATAAAAATTAAAAAATTAAAAAAAACGTTTACAAGTGCTTTTGATATAGATGTACATTAGAATGCTTTGATAAGTATGTTTTAACTTAAATAGGGATAGTATAACAACATTGTAGGGTCTGCGTTCGCGCCTGGCCTCCATAGAATGGAAATAGGCACAAACTTTAATAAAGACTTTCATCATATTTTGCTTTGGTTTTGATACCCCCAATATTCAACCCAAAATTACAACCCTTGCTTTTCATAACCTATCATACTTTCATAAATAAGAGTCCATTTTCTGTAGGCTGTTTTTTTAACCCAGACGGGTACTTTTGATATATATATATATATATATATATATATATATATATATGATTATTTCCACAGTCAGACAATGTTGCAACTCACAAGAGCCTAGAAAGCCAACACACCAGAAGTCCAAGACTCGAGTTTTGCCCTTATTTGGGCTCATCAGTTAGACCCATCATAACTCGAGATGTGAAACACGATCCTCTTTCAGGCGAGCATTCTACTAACTAAGGAAATAAGCCACACACACAAGAATGTCTATTAACTTACACAGATCGAGCAACCCCCGTCATGGATCCGATAGTTGAATGAACCTCTCTCATACCGAACAAGAGATGTGGTTATCCAACCAGCTATAACCCAATTCGACATCTTACGAGTAGGAATTTTATACTCGTAAGAACGATGCCATCACGACACGCTAACCTAACAAGCGATCAGCAATAGTATCTGTAGAATGCGAAAGAATATATAATTATTTCCACACCCAAACTACGTCGCAGCTACTTGTGAGATGTCGGATTGGGTTATAGCTGGTTGGATGGCCACGTCCATTGATCTATGTAAGTTAATAGGTGTTTGTGTATGTGTGGTATGTTTGCTTAGTAGGTAGAGTGATCGTTTAGCATGCAAGGAGTTCAGGTTTCAAATCCCGAGTTCGGATGGGTCTAACTGATGAGACAAGATAAGGGCGAAACTAGAGTCTTGGACTTCCGGTTTGTTTGATTTCTTGGCTCTTGTAGCTGCGACGTTGTCTGGCTGTGGAAATAAGTATATATTCTTTCACATTCTGAAGAATATATATATGTGTGTGTGTGTGTGTGTGTGTGTGTGCGTGTGTATAGTACTCTCAGTTTGTTTAATTTAAGTAATAACAGAATGTAAAAAATTATAAAGAGAAAAACGTAAAAAATTACGTGAGTTGTGGTAGAACAACAGCAGCAAATTGAGGAAGAGACAATGGCCAGAATAAATTCCAGAACTGAAGTCGCTATTCCAAAGCCTGCGATAGTGAAGTAACTATCCTCGTTGGTAGTGGGATATTCCCTGTCAGCCTGTAAAAAAAAGTTAGAAAACGATTTAATCATCACAGGCCAATACATCTTGTGGTGCCTAAGGTTTATAAGCTGATCTAGGCTAATTTGAAAATCACTTGTTTTTTTTTTCTCATTAGTTCAAGTTGTTGAGATATTTCATATTTTATGATTTTGTTACATACTGTTTGAAACCCATTATCTCCCTTTAGTTACTCTTAACTAAAAAAAATACTTTCATCCTAATTTCCTCTTCCGGTTAATCTTTACTTTCATTTTTGCAACAACTAACGACACACCACACCTGTTTCTTATTTATCCGCTCACGTTCCCCACATCAATTGCATATTTTACTTATTTGATACTGGATAATGTGTGTGTTTAAATTTGTCATGCAACGTGACATTTCATGTGAAAGTTATTAACGAATTTATTCAGTCTCTCGATTTCTTCATTTTCTTACCCTCGTTTACTTTCTCATACCCACCATTATGTCTCTTTCAGTTTTTTTTAATCTTTAAATTAATATATCTGTGGATTATATACTAGTCTTCAGGGTCGTTATTTTTAGAATAGTTTGTCTGACTGTGAAGCGTGGGTACGTGCGACAACAGTACATTCGGCGTATTTCCATATACATTCTAGCTTCATAATTATAATTGCAGGTTCTTATTGTGATGTATTTTATGTATTATGACATCATAAGCTTTAAAGTAAAAGTCAAATTTGCTACACAATTAAGTACGTAGTAAGTAAAAGTGGACACTGAGTAGTAAATAGGCCTACTGTTTTGACATATTTTTGCTAATTTCTACGTCAAAATAAAGTTTATGCTCTTAATGTTAGGAATGCATTATAAGTCTTTATTTTACTTTTGTTGCAGATTTTTGGAGTAAATATTAAGCATGGCTACACCATATCCTTAGATAATATGCTTAAATAATGTAAACGTGTTTGCTATATTTGTGAGGGATATACGTTGCAATCAAACAGTAAAGGAATCAGTGAATTGATGAGTTTTGCTTATCTCCCTTACTTCCAAGTAATGCTGTGTTATCAAGATAATCAAGATAAGGGAGGAGTTCTCATTCTAGAAAATCACTAAAACATCAATTAATCGACGATCATGTCTATGCTGAGCATTTTTCACAACTTCAAGCTTTAATTGTGAATATTTTAGTGTGATTTCATGAATATGCCTTTACATAAAACTATTGTTTATTCGATTTGCCTATTTTTAGTGTAGCTATCGACTTCTTACTAATGGGGTATACCATAGCAGAAGAACTAGACTTGATAGAAAAAAGTGACAGCATTTCTGGAATCAGTGCCCTCAATTTAGATAAAAAAACAGTTGAAACAACAATGTCAATTTTATTTGTTGGCCAATGTTATCAAATTATCTAGATTTAAGTTCACTTCGAGTAAAGATTATATGAATACCCAAATTTGTGTGCGTATACATCGGTATTTTATTTTCAATATCTACTCATACTGTTCTATTTTTGTTTATCATTTAACCAGATTGGCACAAGGCGGTTGTTGCGTAGAATTCTTATCTGTGCAAACTTTACAACCGACTTTGAACGACATACAAACAAGATCACACTAAAAAGAATAAAAGAGTGTTCACATTTGTAGAAAATATTTAAATAAAATTTTACAATAAGTATTGCATCAGAGCCGAGCTCCACTCTTAAACAACGGGATTAGAATTGGTTGTGTGTTTTGTATAGTTTAAAGGGTGCACGCGAAGTTGTATATTTTTAGAAGATAAGAAAACTTTAAGTAAGTAGATACTTAATAGTCTACAGTGAATTTATTGTCGGGCTTAAATGGATCAATATAGATTTTAAACAAAATAAAAAAAAAACAAAAAAATTGTAGAAAATATGAAATGTTGCTTTGATTAATTCAGAAATAAATGTAAAAAAATAAATTATTAAGACATTTGGGTGGAATTTGTGAGTGAACTATTTACGATAATTTGATCGCCATATGAATCGTATTTTAAAAGTGCAATGATAACAGATATTTGTTAAACTGCCCCTCAAAATAAATGCAATTGATCAATATTTTCACTCTCATGATTTCCTCATTTTCCAGCCGACACATATGTCAGTCTCATTAACCCTTATCTTTGTCTTTTTCTTTTGTTTTGTTTTTGTTTTACGGCATATCAACCCTTTTCAGGTTATCTAATGCCGAATCCAGTAATTTTTAAGACATTTTTTTAATAGAATATATATTTTTGTTTTTTCAAGTCGGTTTCTATTTAACCCATAGTTGGGACCCTAACAAGTACTACCACTCCGGTTCAGAGTGGACCTGGGAGCAATGGCAATTAAAGGGTGGCTCCACACTCCCCAAAGCCCACAAGCAGGGGCCTCACGATCGGATATAGTTTAAGGTCATATACAGGACCACTTATTTTTGAGTCGTTCCTGATCTTGATAAGCTGTGTCAAAAGAGAACACAAAACAACAAAAAATACAATAATAATAATAATAATAATAATAATAATAATAATAATTCTGATTTCGCTTATGAACGTCTCTCTAGAAAGGGATGGGATTCATTTCCAGAGGATTTCCCTTAATCCCGGCTTCAAACCAAGAGCTTCAAAGATCAAGGGTTTTCCTAAGGTGGTACCTTTAATTGCAGAGGTTTGAAATCCGCCTAAAACATCGGGGATTCGTAGTTTTTTCAATTGTCCTTCCAGACGACTTGATACTACTCCTAGTGTACCAATTACGACCGGGATTCTTTGCGTTTTAACTCCGTGTATACACCTTATCTCCAAGGCCAATGGAGCATAATTGCTCCACTTCTCATTCTCCTTCTCTCTCACATTCTTGTCCCAGGGTACTGAGAAGTCTACAATCTGCCAGTTTTTTTAGACTTTGTCAATGACGACCAAATCCGGACGATTATGTTCCAATTGCTTGGTCGTTATGACACTTTTGTCCCACCATACCTCTACCTTGCCATCCTCACTTGTTCTCACTTCATCAGACACCTCCTCAAACCATTTTCCAGCACACTTCACCTCAACCCTCTTACACACCTCCCAATATATCCGGAGTTCCATGCGATCGTATCTTTTGCGGTACTCTCTGTGCCAGTCCACTACACCCTGCTGCTGAGGTGTTACCACAAATCCGGCATTCTACAGCAATTTCCTCTCATAGAACCACTTTTTTGAACAATCGTGTTCCTAATGCCTGCTTTTGTGCTGCACAAACAAAAGCTTCAGTACTCTTAGCAAGATACTTAGCTCTAAGCAATTGCCATGATCTTTCATCAGCCACTTCTGCTATATACTGGAAGAACCTTCCATGCATTTTCTCCTAGACAGTTCCTCTGCCCTTTCTCTATCGATACGTTTCACATAATCAGCCTTGGTCTCGCACACCTCCACTTCATTGGCCACAACCTTAATAATAATAATAATTGTGATAGCATCGGCTAGTGCTACACCAAATGATCGTGTGTTCTCAAGGAAAATGGAAGAAACGAAGAGATATATCACTACTCATGTTAAATATTGGAGTTTGGGGCAGACTTTTTGCCACCCAAACTCCGCGGAATACCAAGTTAGCTGCCTCCCCACGAGAGCAGAGTTATACACTACGTCGTTTTTAATGTGGGAAAAATCCAGTTCCCCCAAATAGGGGCATTATGGATAGCACCGCACATAAAAAGCGTCTCAGTCATGAAGAATGTCTCCTCCACTGACCGAGGACAGAAAAGGTTTAGTGTAGCATCAGAACATATGCTACGCTGTGATCTTAGCCTGAATACCAATGGTTGTTGTCAGAAAAAAATCAATGCTAAACGGCTGTTGTGATAATGAAGATTCATTCGAAATCGTTATCGAAAGAGGTTGAGGGCATTGGTAATCTGGGGAAACTTTGCTGTTATTATGATTTCAGGGAACACTACAGGTTGTTTATTGATAGCGATCGCTAGTAATAACATGTATGATAGCTCTTCGTGAGTGTATGATTTTTAAAAAAACATGAAGAAAAAAAAAAGAAAAGGAACTTGCTCTCATCCCAATAGCATTATTAACCGTAAAACGAAAAAGGAAAATGTAAGAAAATTTAAAAAAACAACTTTACCCCAGTAATTAGGATTCCTGTAAACAACCCGGATGACAGCAAACAGAAAAGACAAGCTGACAAGATGGCAGTCACCATGTAAGCGAACCTCTGCAAAAAAGAAATAGTTTTCGTTCAGATAAATTCCTATTATATATTAAGGTAGTACATTGTAAAGTGCACACGGAACAAAGATTTGTAGATAAAAACCAAAGAATCGTATAACAAGTGTTGAGAATGCTGACGACGTTCTTCGGTGGGTGAATAGACGGGTGGAACGATTAAAGTGCGGCACTAAAGAAAACAACACCCCAACTTTATTTCAAAATTTTATTGTAAAAATAAATCAATGTAACTTGATTATGTAGTAAAACTGACATCTACATCTATTCAATGTAGCCGCCTTCAGCCTCAACCACGGGTCCCGAACTGGGAGCATGCCTTTTTCACAAGCGCCAGCGGCCATGAGACCCAAAGATCGGGACTTGAGTTTCACAATTATTTTGTGATTACCTGTTGAATATAACCGAACCCAGGATTAAAAACCAGCGGGATTCGCCTTCTCTGCAAGTGACTCAGGGTTCGAATAATAATTTCACGAACTGCACCTGTCCACCAGCTACCGCGCTTGCGCTATTTAATCCAATTAGGTTATTTTCGTTTGGAGACATATAAAATCTCACGTCTGCGCTAAGAGGTAATGAACAGATGCAACACTTTGTCAACAGCCAATGGTCGACCACTACGCTCATCATCTGCAAAACTCTCGTCGCCGCCACGAAATTTCTTAAACCACCATTGTACTGTGCGTTAAGTTGTGGTTCTGGGCCAAACGTTTAGTTTATATCACAAGTTGCTTCAACAGCTTTTCGGCCTAGCTTGAATTTAAATAAAAAATTATGCGAATTTTCTTTTTTTTTTTCAATGATACCTTCAACGTTCTGAAAGGAAACCCTAATGGTGTTAAAACGATTGTAATTAAAACGATTAGATAGAGCGAAACACGCCTTTTCTGCTATATCCAAGCTTCAGCTGCATATCGAGTGTTTATTATATCGAAAAGTTATAGAATCCTTAAATACTTCTTTGATCCCATATATATATATATATATATATATATATATATATATATATATATATATATATATATTAGTGAGGGGAGGATTCCAATATTTTCCCCGATTCCGATACAATTACCGATTTCGATTCTTTATAAATCTCTGATTATTTAACTATAAGATTGTTATTTTCCCCGATTTTCGTAAAAACACATGTTAAATATGCAGACATTTTCCTAAACGTCAAAAAACATTTGTTGGGGGGGGATGACCTACCGATTTACCTTTACTGATAATTTAAAATCAATAAATATTTATTATTTTATCATTATTACCAGCAATTGAAGATTTCGACTTAAAATAAATCAAATAAATAAAAACAATTAAAAGAATCGTTTTGGTATCGGGAAATATGCATAAATTTTTCCGATTCTATTAAGCCCATGATGATATTCCTGATAGCTTCCCAATTAAACTTTTTTATAATACCTCATTGTTTTGAGCAATGGCTCTTCAGTTTTGAGTAGAGACTTTAAGGCGATTTCTACTATTACCACAGCGTATAAACATTCTCGCTGTGAACATTTGTCACATAATCATCCTGAACTGTTGTTAGAAATAGATCTAGAAGTGAGACATGTGGGTCTTGCCGGAAATGTAACAGTCTGTGATAGGGATGGGATATAGAGAAACTATGTGTTGTGCTACAGTAGAGAATCCAAGCCAATTACTGTGGTGGACATTGAAGCCAGTTACTGTGGTGGACATAGAAGTGTAAGCCATTTTTAGTTTCAGATGGTTCGCTGTTACACACAAGTCCTGGGAGGTGACTTGTTTGTAGTAGGCAGTTCCAGAGAACAAAACATTCTTACCGTGTCGAGACGGAAAAGAACATGTGAAATTGCTCCAGAAAAGGTTTACTATTTATGAAGCAATTCTGGTTTCTGATTGGTTGGTAGCAGAACGTGAATTAATTTGATTCGTCAGTTCTTAGCAGCATCGTTTATAAATAGAATCGTCCGACTGTGTGGGATCATCCCCCATTACAGAACAAAAATATTGCAACAGTCACCAAATACATGTACTTGTGCGCTAGTATCGAGGGAACGTGCTGTATCTATGCTGTGAGATACTTTTTTATATAGTACAATCTTGGATCGAGGGAGATATAAGTAGTAAATGTTATGTTGCATTAAAGTCTGAAGCACATAAAGGGCTGGTCGTCTGATTCTAGTATTGTTTCTCAAGAGAGGGATGTTTTGAATATAGACTCCAAGTCCGTGCATATGTCTGTCTGAGTCCTTATGGTAGAATGGGAGATAATCAATCATGTCAATGTGGCTTGAAGAGTGTGCGTAAGTTTCACTTAGTGTGGGTGTTTACTAGAAGAAATGATTCAACATCATTTCAATGTGTTCTAAGCCTGGGGATATTCGTAAATGCAACCTCAAAGGGAGGAGGCAAGTTGGTTTCGTTTGAGTTTGCGCCTGATGTATATATATATATATATATATATATATATATATATATATATATATATATATATAAATCTGTACCCGGCCACGCGCTGCTGTGGCTCAGTTTGTTTAAATGTAACACAAAAACGAAAACGACAAAATATATGTCTTATGTTTGTGTTCTCAATATTTTTGAATACACTATACTTTGAGGTGCCCCTTTTTCTGTGCAGATGTAGAGACTGTCTGATTTTCCGATTGTAGTATACATAACATACACTTGTCTATGTGAGAAGACATCATGGTGTAGATGTAAGTCACACAAATGTAAAAATTGTCCCTGAACAGTGTTAATGGTTATTGCAAACGCAAAGCAAATGGTGAAGCGCAATATTTTAACTTAAAATGATATATCTGTTTAAATCATACAATGTACGTTCACTGCCTGTTCTTCTTGACGATTGACAGAAGGGAAAACATAAGGGTTAAATTTTACTGTAGACGTGTATGTGAGCACGTACTGGAAAATCTCGGAAAGTAAAACAATTTAGCCGATTTTCTTTTTGGATGTAATATAGTGTTTTATCAAAGATAAACCGATGGAAAAATTAAAAGGAAAACTGTTTAAAAAATAAATAACAAAATAAATGGGAAACCAATAACAATTCAGAATAAATAAAGATTAAAAGAATGTAAAAATGTAGGATAAGTTTTCAAAGAAAAGAAATTGTTTGGTAAACTGTTGTTTTTGTTTTATTCCAAGAAAATATAATATATTACTTTCAAATATAATTAATGAGAATATGCGTCACCAGTTTGGTGCTTTGTCTCTATTGTTGCTAATTCACAAATCGAAATATTGTCACAGTAATGAAAATAGTTAAAACGGAAAACGATGAGGGAGAAATTAATGATTAAATGAAATAGTTTTTGAAGAAATTAGAAATTTTAGCTATTTCCCTTGTGTTTACGTCACATGTCACGTGACCAAACAAACATGGCCGCAATCATTTTTTATGTAATCATTGAAGATCGAAATAATGTTGACACGGCAAATTGGTATATTACATTGGTTATTGTTGTGATTGATAAACAGTATTAGGAGTTATCATGTTTGTTTGTTTTTTTAAATTACATATATACTTTTAAGCTGGCCGATTTCACTACAATAATGAAGAAGCGGCCTGATTATCGGCGGACGAGTACAATGAAAAACCTCATATATGTTTTTGGTACTCTTGCATAATATCACCCAGATCCTCGGGATTTTTCGTCAATTAATATTCGGGCTTGACCGACAGTCACCGGAGAAGCCGAGCAAAGTAACAGATGGAGACGAATTTTAAAACAAATAAACTGAAAAAAAAATAGAAATGCAATTAATATAAAATAACAAAAACCTACTGAACATTTCTTGAATATTTTTTCCCAGAAAAGTGGCATTTTGTATTGTCTACTTACTTTGTTCGCAATTGTGAACGTTTTCTCCAAGAAAACTTACATTTTTTATGGAAAATTGTCATAAACGTTTCTCTTTGCAAATAGATTTTTTTTTATTATGAGAAATAAGATTGTTAGGTGAATGTACAATTTTTTTTTGTTTTCAAGAAAATGTACAAAGTATCATTTGTCACATCCCCATTTATTATGCAAAAAATGTCGATTTTCAGGTCAAATTCTGGAAGAGTACCATTCTTTCTAATTTCGTATTTTTTAGTAGATTATCACCAATTGCTAACTAACAAATTTAATAAAAATGCAAAAACTTCAATAATTAAATATTTTTAAGTGGAAACACGAAATCAAATTATTCCCCGTATGGTTGAGAGAGATTCTTTTCGAATTTTTTTTTTGGGGGGGGCGTTGACGAGATATCCCCTTAAATTCCACAGTTTTCACGTTTTTAAACTTTTTTCCTGTTATTACAGACTTAAGTTACAGGTCATAAAAAATTGAAAGAACATTTTTATAACTTCACGTGAGGGTTTAGTATTCAATAAATTTCGTATTCAATTAAGTTCAACTTTATAATATATATATATATATATATATATATATATATATATATATATTCGTTTTCGTATTCAATTAAGTACAACTTTATAATATATATATACACATATATATATATATTTGTTTATTGTTATATAAACATGCTCACATCCCGCTGCTACAAATAGCCACTTGTTTCAATCAAACAACAGATATCATCAGGCAGCGACTTGACTATTCAAAAGTTCGATGAATAATGGATTTTTATTTTAGGTAGGAACTCTTTAAAAGTTGGAGTTAAAGAGTTCCTACCTAAAATAAAAATCCATTATTCATCGAACTTTGAATAGTCAAGTCGCTGCCTGATGATATCTGTTGTTTGATTGAAACAAGTGGCTATTTGTAGCAGCGGGGTGTGAGCATGTTTATATAACAATAAACAAGTATTATCAGCTCTTTTTATTGAGCACTATCTAACAACCTCGTTGAATTCATTAGTCCATTACTTTTGAATATAAAAACCCGAGTATATATATATATATATATACACACACACATATATATATATATATATATATATATATATATATATATATATATATATATATATATATATATATATATAAGAGAAACAGTTATGATTTTCCGTACAGGAATACTGGTACAATCTAAGGGAGATTTTTTTAAAAGATTTTAAGACATTCCCGATATTAGAACATTACAGAACATCTAAGCAGGTTGCTGTGAGAGGAGGCGGCGGGCGTATTTAATTGAGCAGGGAAGGGAATCAACGTTGTAAGTATTCAAATCTAAATAAACTCAATATTTGTGCTTAGCTTTTATGAAAGAACAGAAGTCGAGTTTATTGTCATTATTAATTAAATCAATGATTAAGGTAGAGACTTAATCTTGGGAATGTGAGAAAGACTGGAAGTGCTCATATTTTAATTTTATAAGGATATTAATAACTCACAAGTTGTCGGATTTTATCAGCTGTCAGTCTTTCCCAATCAGACGAGACTCCAGGACCCCTAATCAATAATATCTGAAAGTAAAGAAAGTGATTAGCCATTACTGAATTTCATATGAAACATGTTTCCACAACGACACAAAAACATTCATTTAGGAGTCTTAAATAGTATATATATATATGTATATATATATATATATATATATATACATATATATATATGTGTGTTTGTGTGTGTGTGTGTAAAATAAAAAATACAATTAAATTTACCGAAATAATCCAAGATGGTAAAACTAAAGTATATTATAAATATTAAAGAATTAAAATTTATAAATTAATTTCAACCAGATGTAAAATTTCAATAAAACTAAATAGGAGATAGAGCTTATAATAAGAGCAAATAGTTAATAAAACATGTTAAAAACAATTTAAAAAAGAGTTAAAAACATATTTACTCTGAAAAGGAAACATTTAATAAGTGGATAGTCCTTAATCCGCAGAGTTTTGAAGAAATACTTTCCTTCTCATCAGAGGGTAGGAATTAGCAAAATGCGGGATCGGAGTTTGCATACGGAAGTATTTGATGAAACTGCAAGTAAGTCAGAGATCTTACTTGATAACAAAAAGTGAAGCAGAGGGAATATGGTGTAGAAAAAGGTGATTTCACGTGAATGGATAGTCTGGTGAAAGGTAAATTATCAAATGACGGTAAAATCCAAAAAATAAATTTCCATTCGCACAAGTAAAATCCAAGGAAATCACATAATTGGAAGATGGACCAAAATAATCCAAAAAGCCAAATCCATGGAATAATTGCCAAATATGTACAAGGAAAATAGGGAAAAATTCCAATAAACAAGAAAAATAAGATATGCGTTTGACACGGCTGCCGAGACAAAAAATAATTAAGAAAAATCAGTGCAGAAAAAGAGAAAAAATCAATGAAGAAGAAAAAATTCAGTGAAGAAAAAGAAATAAAATTGAATGGTGATAGAATTAGATATAAAGTAGAAAAGCAAATGTCAAAATTATCCAGAAAAAATAACGTTAAAAGGCGCGAAAAATATAGGGCAAAAAAAGACGCCAGCTGAAATGTACAGATTATTACTTAAGAAAATGTCAGCAAGAGTTATTAAAAGGCAATAAAGGAAAAAAAAATTAATCAATAAATAAATAAGAAATAAAATATAAAATAAACATAAAAAATTTAAGGGGAAGAGGATGGCCGATATCTGCAAATTCCGGATAAAGCAAGTGAATATGCGAGTAAATGCATATAGTAAAATATAAGTAAATATACATACATGGTATGAATGTGTGGGTAGATTGATATATTAGATAGGTAGGAATATTTAAAGACTAAAACGGTAATTTCAGATAAAAAACCGACCAAGCAAAGAAGTAAAGAATTAAATTAAAGAATTATTAAGTTATAAAGTATTAAGAAAGTATGCAGAAAAAAACGATAATGTTAAAAAAAATTATATATCTATCTGAAAGGTTAAAGTAATCACTATGTAATTTCAAAATTACCATAATTAAATTTGGACTTATGTTTACAGAAAGAGATCAGTTCGTTTTTAGAATTTATTATATTGTTACTCTGAGGGGAAGTAATTATAGTTATAGCTTCGTTTGCGTAAAGGCGACAGGACTTAGAACCTGGAGCATAAAACTTAACTTTTTATGATAGTCCATTTGATTGAGAAGAGGGTATTATTAGAGTTAAGTTTTTTAATTGAAGTGGTTAGAGAAGTTCCTTGGTTATTATTAGAATTATGGTTGTTAAAAGAAGAAATGTGGTTTGATATTCTTTTCTTAATTAATGTTGAAGTAGCGCCGATATATGTATTTACTTTATTAAAAGGTCGAGGTCTGATATTAATATTAATTTGCTGATTTGTATTAGTTGAATAGTTTGAATTTTGTTCATTGTGTTCAACAAAAGGTGGGGCAATGATTGTACGAGGACTATTTTGGAGGGGATAATGAGTGTTGTTAGTGTTAGGATGGCTGTAAGGAGAAATATTATTATTCTCATTATTATTATTATTCTCATTATTATTATTATTATTATTATTATTATTATTATTATTATTATTATTGCTAGTTGTATGATTGTAGATGGAGGAGCTGCTCGAATGGTATATTGGATTAGTAACAATATCAGATGGAGGATGGGAAGAAGGATAACTTGAAGACGAAGTATTAGTGTCTGTTATGGGAGGATTGCGTTGGAGCTCAGTAATTGTGCATGAATATATAACATCTTTATGAATGTAATCATTATTGAGTGGACAAAGATGTTTGTTACTGCAATTACAGTTAGTTTTGGGTTTAATTGGGACAGGGATTTTTTCGGCAGATTTAATGTTTTTGTTATTTGATGTTAAGATTCTTTGTGCTAAATTAGGCATTGTTGAATAAGAAATCCTGATTGAGTTTTTATTGAAAATAGAACTATATTTGTGTGGGTATTTGAAAGAGTTTTGTACAATGTTGAAGAATTCCGTAGGTATATTAGTTTTGACATTTACGCTAAATGGAGGATTAAACCAACTATTTTTCTTTCTCCCGATGCAACTGGGTGGGTTAGAGGTATTACAATTAGTATTTTGGTTTGGATTATATATGTAGACTGATTCATTGTTATTGATAGCGGCCGATCTTGTTATTTGAACTGGTTTCTTACGAGTCATATTGTGTATGTATATATATATATATATATATATATATATATGTATATATATATATATAGAGAGAGAGAGAGAGAAAGAGACGGACAGACATACAGACAGAGTAAATGGCAAAAGCTATATTCCAAAATTCATGATGTTAACCATCTTATAATTTATTCCTTTAATTCAATTAACTTATACAATTCTAGAACGTATCTGTTTCGTAACGCAAAATCAACCACTTAATTATTATTTCAATCTGAGAATCTATTATGCCCTTAACTCATCAGAAGAAATAGCAACACTCAATCCGTCAAAAGGAACTGATATGTGTTTGAACATGATTATATATATATATATATATACACACATATATATGTATGTATATATATATATATATATATATATATATATATAAGGAACCAAATAGAATTAAAATTAAAATAAATATTCAAAATAAGAAGAGAAAAATAAATATTAAAAAATAAGAAGAGAAATTGGGTGATTGGGTAAGAGAACTACATAAGAATAAAATAGAATTTGACTGATAAAGCTTAAGAATATTAACCTAGAAAATAAAAAAGACGTAATCTATATTTACTTGAGTCATACCACGTAGAGAATTCTGAAGAGGAAATTTTAAATAAAAAGTTTGATGTTATACAAAGCTTTCTACATAGAACTAAATTCCATTCATCGCGTCCCAGACCTGATTAAAAGAAGATGTTTAAATAAAAAAATATATGTTGAAAGTGAAATGTAAATGTTGTAAGAAAATATTCAATTTAATACGAAGATTTTAGGAAATCCATAGACCATTAAATTAACTGACAAAAATAAACTAATGATAACCTAAACACTGACAATAGAATTCAATTTAACTTTAGTAATCGGTATAAGAAATTAAAAAAAACACCTGCGAAATTTCAATGACACAGGAGAAATCAAGCATTAAGTGATTGTAAAATATTGAAACAAACAGATTATGATGGATTAAAATAGACTAACTAAGAATAGATTTTTTTAAATATATATTATAATATATAATTATATTAATTAATATATTTATTAATTATATATTTTTATAATATTTATAATAGTATATATTTTTATATTTTTTACTATTTATATATGTATATTATATATATATATATATTAAAATGTCTATATATATAATATATAAATATATATATTTTTTAAATAAATATAAATTTGTAAGTAAACTAAGTGAGAAATTGAAATTAGACTGATATAAAGGGAATAATATTCGAACATAATATTTAAACTCAAGCAAAAGGGATTAATGAATAGAATAGAAAAGTCCAAATACATTAGAATTTCAATAAAATTATGACTTGCTTCATATGAGGAAAATCGAGTTGTGTCCCTTACATCATAAAGATATCCTGAATGATGCGGAATAGTAAAGATTAGACGATAAAAAAAAGTGTTTATTAAGATAAGATTTGAAAAGATAGATTTAACATTTAAATTATTTACATAACTAGTATGGGATGAAGATAAATTTTAATATTATTTATATTAACATTTAATTTTTTTCTCAGGAAATATCATGGAAACGAAACAATCGACAAATATATCGTAACAAGTAAATAAAAATTCATAGGAAACTGAGGCTAATTGAGATAAGAATAATTGAACATATAAATAGAGAATAAAATTTGAATGTGTAAATTAGGATTTGAGGAATAAATCATTACAATATATAAATCTGTGAGTATAAAATAGTTATAAAGATTGGAAAAAACATAAAAAGAAAAAATTAATATAAGATTAAGAAATTGGTGAAGTATCTATTAAAAGAAACGATATACGAAAATGGGGTTCTTAATAAAGTCGAAGGAAACAAAAATTAATAAACAAAATACAAAATAAAATTGATGGGTAAGAGGTGAGTCCGGCTACTTGATAGCTTTAAACTTGGTTTAAAACTTTATTAATATATCCATAAATGTATAACAAATGAATTTTAATGTCTGAAGAGTAGCTTTTCTTGAATATTTTTAAATGTCATAATATTTAAATACACTATATCTTCGTATGTTATATTTCGTGTTCTTGATTTTGCAAATATACTATATGCATGTTCGAGTAGGAAAAGCAATAATCATGGAGTATAATTGATTAAGTTGATATTGATTTTAATTTTATTGGTATATGAATATTACTGAAATTTTAATATATAAATTTTTTAAATTAAAAATATGAAGTATATATATATATATATATATATATATATATATATATATATATATATATATATATGGGAAGAAGTACCTAAAAGAAAATCGATACGCATGCAAGTAAAATGCAATCTAATATTTTGATATTAGCTTGACGAACAAAAAAAATATATATATATATGTTGTAAGAAAGCTAGTAAATACATGTTAATACAAAAGCCCTGTTAGAAGAAACACTTTACAATAGGTTTATTAATATGCGCTGATGAGAGTGCCTAGTTGTGCAAAGTTATAATTTATAACCTGTTATATACATATATTCCAAATCTGGCCGAAACAATTATACACAAGTAATTACCAATAATATATATACACACACACACACACACATATATATATATATATATATATATATATATATATATATATATATATATTGATAAATGAACCTTCTAAAGAGCATGCCACTTATGAAGTGGTAACATTTAAGAAATATATATACGCATATATGCGTGTGTACGTGCGGATGTTTGGGTGTGTGTGTGCGCGCACATTCTTTTGGTTGGGGAGAGTGATCCGCTGTATCAATTACTAAACGTAGAAATAACTCACAAGTTGCCGGGTTTTAACATCTTCAATCATATGTACGCCAGTTGCAACGCCAAGACCCCCAACCAACAAAATCTGTGAAAATAAAATGGGAATAGCGATTATACATCACATAAAAGAATTTGCATACACATTGCGCTGCACAAAAACATTTATTAATACTTTCATTGGAAACTATCAATCCTGGCTTGATGCAGTTGCTAGTCTAACCAAACTGATGCGCTGTGATACAGCGAAACAGTATTGCATGTAGATTACTATATATGCTCCCTATCTTAAGTTGAGCATATTTGGGAAGGAAAAGCAAACTGTCGCTAGCGTAAAAGGCAATGGTCTATGTGTAAACAAATGGAGCTTATGCATAAAACATCTTTGGATAAAGGTAGTGATGAACCAACCAAGGGCAATTAATTGATTCAATCAAATATATATTACAATTCCAAATAAAACAAAGAGATTATTAGTCGTCTTTTATGGGGTTTGCAAAAAACAGTTGTCTCGTAAGGTATTTTTTTTTTACAAAAGTCACCATTTATGAAGGCCCAGAGACCACTTGAGGATAAAAGTTAATAAGTGAACAGTGGTCAATGGGACAATGACGTAGTGATTGTTAGTAGTGGAAATTTGGTAAATTGGATTACTTAAGAGGTCAGCTCATCATGAACTTGTTTACGTTGGACTTGAAGACGACCATATTATAGTCAGCTGGAAAGCAGGCAAATAAATGAGAGTTCCACAGGTGTGCAGTTCTGAGAAAAAAGCTTTGTTCATGGAATCTACGTTTAGGTTTAGGCACGGATAAAGAGTGGGGGGAATTGATAGTGTTTTCAGTCAGGCGAGTGCCATGAAAATAACGTTAAAGCAGAGACAGACTCGCCAGGTTCTTCTGTGAGAAAGAGGTGGTAAGGGAAGAGAAAAAGGCACCTCCCAACTAGGCTACGAAGTCAATTTTAAACTCTGTCAAGGCAGGATAAGATCTTTCTCGCAGTTCCTATATAGATATGGCAACAGTACGCCATGTTTGGACGTACCCGGCTCTTATATAGGTAGAGAATTGCATCAGTAGTGAGATATCTACTGGATCGATAGAAAGATCCCACCATTTTTCCAGCGACCTTGACAACAACGAAAATCAGTTCAGCAGAGGTGATGTGCTTTTTCCTTTACTAGTTAGGAGTTCTTTCGTGAGCGTTTATACAGAACGTTTCCTCTGACGTAAAGTGTGCAAAAAACAACATAAATTATAATAAACTCATTTATGCAAATTGCCAAACATCATATTCAGAATATTTCAAACACTATTGTTTGTTGAATAGTACTTTTCTCCACCAGAAAGAAATTCATATCTGCACATTTTTGGTTTGCTTAAACGGTATTTTTTCTATCAAAAAGGAATTTCGTATAAGCACATTGTATTGTTTCGGGAATTTCAGCATTAGTTATACTTACATAACTGCAATTTATAAACTAATGAACTGGTAGGGCTCAAGATATTACATATATTATTTGACGGTTAATATTTTATAAAAATGATATATAGTTACAA
Organism: Euprymna scolopes; assembly: GCF_053919585.1. NCBI lineage: Eukaryota > Metazoa > Mollusca > Cephalopoda > Sepiida > Sepiolidae > Euprymna > Euprymna scolopes. Next base: position 38,975,710 of record NC_136513.1, read on the forward strand.
TGTGCGCTAATTATAAGACTTTGTAAATTTAAGTGTGGCTTATGGGCTGATGAACGAAACCTCTTCTTGAATTGTTTGGACTCATCTGTACAGTGAAAAGTAATTGGACATATCTATAAAATAAAACTAATTGGACGTATCTATAAAGTGAAGGAAAAATGGTTCCTGAAAAAATAAGAAACGTTGCATTGGACACGATTGCATTCAATATAAAGATATAGCGGATAGTGTGTTCACTTACCCAAAGGCCTACAAGAAGGGCACCCGCAGATAAGCCGGAAATGTCTGATCCTACTGTGAACCCAATAATGGCAGTGATAACACAAGCAACACCGAGGATAAGATGCAGGCATCCCGTCACCAACATAGCAACGTAGTGGTAACTAGGAATCATTTTGCGTTGCTAGTATTCTTGTTTTTGTGTTGAAGGAAACAAAATAAGCTGCAAACAGAAAGCAAAAGAGTTTTAAGTAAAGGAGTATTTATTATTGTCTATTATTATGAGCTTTGCCTCAATGTACATTGAGTGCATCATATGTAAAAAAATTTTTTTAAAAACTCAGAGCAGGTGCAGCAAATACTTCTTCGATCACCATAAAAATCACCTCGGGAAATCGACAAATCAAAAGATGAAGTCTATCGTATCATAAAGCGTCTGCACTAGAAATACTACACCCCAAGACTTATCTATGCCTTGAAGACTGTAGAGAAAATTGTAATGTGACTGCAGTCACGGAGGCAGGCTGGTAAGGGTGGCATGTGCGACGCTCAGAAATCGAAACCCGACCGATATGACATGATAAGATTGTACAGAAGTCCAGAAAAATATTGGTACCGTCGGTTTCAAGCCCAACATAAAGGGAACCAGTTAATGGTAACACGTTATGGTAATTAAACCCGGTTCTCCAACTTCCAACGTAGACCCCTACTACCTTGTCTCCTTCTCCAACATCAGGGGTCTACGTTCTAACCTTCCAGAGGTTGAAACCCAATTACAGGAGACTAAACCAGACCTTTTATTTTTAAGTGAAACTGGCATTGGACAGGCTATTTCCCTAGATGAGTTTGCAATTACAGGATACTCTAACTTAACTTCTAAATCTGACCCCCAAGATCGCCATGGGCATGGAATATGTGCCTATATTAAAGATAGCTTTCCATGTGGGAGGGACATCTCCAGGGAAGATCCTAACTTACCCTATATGTGCTTCCGGGTTGCTTTAGCTCACACTACTGCATTTATATTTACTCTCTATCGCCCCCACAACAGCGGAGTTACTATCTTTCAAAGCATATCTGAGAAAATTGACCAAGTCCTTTCTACTTATCCTTCAGCTAACATTCACGTATGTGGAGACTTCAATGTTCACAACGTCGAATGGTTGACCCACTCAAACAAGACCGATGATGAGGGGAGGTTCTGTCATGATTTCTCCATTGCCTATGACCTCACTCAGATTGTTCAGGAACCTACCCGTGTGCCCGATAATGACGGCCAGTATGCGAGCCTACTAGACCTTTTTCTCACAACTTGCCCTGAACTATGTTCAGTTTCTGTTCTGTCGCCTCTTGGATCTTCCGACCACTCTGTTGTATCAATTAAGATAAAAATGAAATGTAATAAGTCCCCAGACGTACCGCTTCATCGTACAGTATATCGATACACTAAGGCTGACTGGGATAGCTTCCGTACATTTATATCTGATCTACCTCTGCATTCCATGTTTAAAAAGGATGTGTCCTCTATAGTATTAGACCTAACTGAATGGTTAATTGTAGGTATTGACCATTTCATACCCTCTAAAAAGTTTCAGCAAAAACCTAACAGCCAGCCATGGTTCTCTCCAGAATGTGCTGCTGCCATTGCGCACAGAAATCACTTTTTCCACTGCTTCAAACGTAATAGATGTATGGAAACTAAAGCCGTTTTCAGGACTGCCAGCAACCATTGTAAGAAAGTAATAAAGAACGCAAGAGAGTTGTATGCTCAATCTGTTAAGTCCAAAGTAGCTGAGCAGCGGCTTGGTTCCCACCAGTTTTGGCAAATAGCAAACAGAATCCTGAACAGAAGCGTGTGCTCCATCCCAACTATTATCAATGGACCTGAGGTAATCTCGTCAGCATCAGACAAAGCCAAACTCTTTGTCAAGAACTTTGCAGCTAATTCTACCCTTTGCGACCAAGACCGCCAACCCTCAATATTTCCTCCTGTATCAGAAAACACGCTATGTGATATACGCATATCTGTACGTGATGTTGCCAAGCTAATAAAAAACCTTGATTCCAGTAAAGCAACTGGCCCTGATGGTATTCCAATTATAGTACTCAAAAAACTTCAACCTGAACTAGCGCCCATACTTACAAAACTGTTTAAACGTTGTCTTAAGGAGAATAGTTTCCCATCTCCCTGGAAAATCTCATCAGTATGCCCTGTATTTAAGAATTCAGGTGATCGCTCATCCCCCTCTCAGTACAGGCCAATAAGTCTCCTGTGCGTCATGAGTAAGTTGCTAGAATCTGTGTTAAATACAGAAGTAATCAAACATCTCAACAAAAATAACCTTCTTAGTGACACTCAATATGGTTTCCGTTCTGCTAGATCTACAGCAGATGTCCTTACAGTTATATCGCATAGGATTAGCAAATCTCTCGACGGTGGCAATCTTTCTAGGGCAATTGCTCTTGACATATCTAAAGCCTTTGATAGGGTATGGCATAAAGGTTTACTTCATAAGATCGCTAGCTATGGTATAGCTGGAAAAGTCTTCTCAATTATTAAATCATTTCTTTCTGATAGGTTCATAAGAGTAGTAGTTGAGGGGCAAAAATCAGAAGCTCACAGTATTAATGCCGGTGTCCCTTAGGGATCCATCCTCGGCCCAACTCTTTTCCTGATTTACATTAATGATCTTCCAAATCATATCCTTACATCATTTGTAGACATTTATGCTGACGACACTACCATTTATGGTACCACATCTAAGACAGTAAACGAACAAGTACTCTCCAATTCTCTCTCCTCTGATCTTGAGCATGTAGTACAATGGGGAAAGGAGTGGCTGGTTACTTTTAATGCATCTAAAACCAAGCTTCTCTCTTTACATCATCAACATTCTAATCCACATTTGTCATCAATTGAAATGAATGGCTCTCGTCTTCAGGAGGCCTCAAGTTTTGACAAGCTTCTGGGCTTGACCATTACTCCTGATCTTAAATGGAACACGTATATCAAATCTGTTGCCAAGGCCGCTGGAAAAATGGTGGGATCTTTCTATCGATCCAGTAGATATCTCACTGCTGATGCTATTCTCTATCTATATAAGAGCCAGGTACGTCCAAGGATGGAATACTGTTGCCACATCTGGGCAGGAGCTGCTAGAAAGGACTTGCCCTGCCTTGATAGAGTTCAAAATAGACTTCGTAGCCTCGTAGGAGATGTCCTTTTCTCCTCCTTACAACCTCTATCTCACAGAAGAGATGTTGCGAGTTTGTCTCTGATGTATCGTTATTTTCATGGAAAGTGTTCAACTGAGCTTCAATCTATGGTCCCCCCTCGCCAAACTTTCACAAGAAACACTCGTCTAGCTGTAAGCACTATCAGTAGTTTCCCCCACTCTTTATCTGTGCCTAAACCTAAACATAGATTCCATGAACAAAGCTTCTTTCTTAGAACTGCACGCCTGTGGAATTGTCTTCCGTTTTCCTGCTTTCCGGCTGACTACAATATGGTTGTGTTCAAGTCTAAAGTAAATAAATTCTTGATGAGCCGTTCCATATAAGTTATTAAATTTACCAAATTTTCATTACTAATGATTACTATATTGACCAACTTCTACTGTACACTCTTTAACCCTTATCCTTGAGTGGCCTCTGGGCCTTGATAATGTGGTGATGCCTTTGTAAAAAAAAAAAAAAAAAAAAAAAAAAAACTAAAAAATGTTCGGCTCTCGTCAGCAATGTTGTTTCTGTCCGGGGATAATTTTTCCAGGTCCGCATTTATTTTTTATATAATGATGTTCATTTTATTTAACTATAGTTTATTCCTATCTCTGTGTATTTTATTTTATGCTTATATCAATTTTCTAATTTTTTTATTTTTTTTATTTAATGCTTTTTAGTAAATATGTACTCTTCTGTTTTTGCATGGTTTCCGGTCTGCCTCCCGTTAAATTTAGCTGGTGCAAGGGAGATAATTAATTTTTCTTATTAATTTCCCTTCCTTTTACTCGTTAAGGGGAGATAATCCATGTTTCAGTTGGTCCAAGGGAAGTAATTAATCTATCTTATTTTTTTTTATTTTTTGTTTTAAGTATTTTAAATATTTTAAATAGTTGAGGGTAGGTGTGCAGGCGATTTAATTTCTAAGTCATTTATATATGTGTTTTGTTCTTTAAGGTAATTATAATATTCATCATTTTATACTTAATTTTCATACGTAATATTTATACTTACAATTTCCTAAATGTCCATTACACTTTACTAATTTATGCGTTAAGTGACTGCATCTAGAGTACTCTTGAAGAAATTCCTATTAGGTGGGGTCTTCGTTTATTGTTTGATCAGACCGGAAACCATGCAAAAACAGAACAGCAGATATTTACTAAAAAGCATAAAATAAAAAATAAACAATTAGAAAATTCATATTAGAATAAAATAAAATGTACAGAGATAGGAATGAGCTATAGTTAAATGAAAATGAACATCATTATATAAAAAATAAATGCGGGGCTGGAAATTTTTTCCCCGGACAGAAACAACATGGCTGACGAGAGCCGAACATCGTTTCGTGTTACCATTACCTGGTTCCTTTATGTTGGGCTTGAAACCACGGTATCAATGTTTTTCTGAACTTCTGTACAATTAAATATATATATATATATATATATATATATATATATATATATATATATATACATATACACGCATGATAATTGTTCTAAAGTAATGCCTCCTTTTTATTTCTGCCCGAATGAATCAGAGGGAATTGCAAATTGCATTATTATGATGATTGAACTAATATATTCATATCAAGACTATGATAAAGACTCTATGCACCTTTCTGCATTACACTATATATAATACGCTCCTCCTTTATCTAGAATTCGAACCTCTCCCCAACATCATCTATTATTTTTATTTTTTTATATATTTAATTCCTAACGTATCCAACACTCGACGTCGCATCCCGACTATGTTACCTAGCATCTTCTCTACTCTTCTGATGTGAAGCATTAGGCTTCGAAATGCCTTGGTATAAAGATTCCCTTCTATTCCCCAACTAATCGATTGTATTTCCTTATTGAATAAATGAACCAATCTATATCCACCAATATATAGTTCTGTGACTTCATTTCCCACTCCTATTGTTTTCATATATAAGTTCCAAATATACTTGTCGAGCTTTATAATATCCAGATAAGTCTCCTCATAGAATTGAGCTCGCTCTCTTCCTCTAACGCTCTAAGCTATATATATATATATATATATATATATATATATATATATATATATATATATATATATACACATATATATATATATATATATATTAAAATGCCGTTATATTTTTCTTTTTAATTACACTTGATATGGGTTCCTGATGAACTTTAAGAATTGAAACTCATGCAACATTTTTATTACTTAACTTTTGTATAGGCCATATATCTGGAAAGGGTCTTTGGTTATTTGTAACTGGCTTACCGAAACACACTCATGAATGTGCAACGGCATATTAATAATTATGTAAAACAAATAAAACGTAGGTGTGTATATATATATATATATATATATATATATATATATATATATATATATATATATATATATACATACTCGGGTTTTTTATTCAAAAGTAATGGACTAATGAATTCAACGAGGTTGTTAGATAGTGTTCAATAAAAAGAGCTGATAATACTTTTTTATTGTTATACAAACATGCTCACATCCTGCTGCTACAAATAGCCACTTGTTTTAATCAAACAACAGATATCATCAGGCAGCGACTTGACTATTCAAAAGTTCAATGAATAATGGATTTTTTATTTTAGGTAGGAACTCTTTAAAAGTTGGAGTTAAAAAACTTAAAACACAGAACTTTAATTATAAGATATAAAGAGGGAGGGGGAAATTTAAATAAAGTTAAAAGATTATAATGGAGAGAGAGTGATTAAAAAGAGAAAAAAGGAATAGAGAAAGAAAACAGAGAGAAAAAATATACATATAATATGGAGAAGAAAAAGAAAAAAGATATAAATGGTTATTATAAAGAGAATAAGGACTAGAAGGGAAAAGAAAGAATGATGAGATATAGTTAAAGAGAGAAAGAGAGAAAGTAAGAATTTGACAGTATATAGAAACAGAAAACGAAAAAAATCTGCGTGTCAACCAATTTATGAAGAATTATACAATTCAGTAATGAGACCACATTATTACAAATGCAAACAGAAAATACAATCTAAGCGTTAGAAATGAACATGTCAAAAAAGACAGCGAATGTATCCAACTGACATATTTATCAGCTAACATACGTCCACGAGTAATATCAACGCAGTTCAAGCATACGTCTACAATTAATTAAGCCCTTTATACTAAATGATATAAGTTTAAAGTTTTCGCGTTTTTATTAAATGAATATATAAGTAAAAGAAAGAAATAATAATGATAAAACAATATTAAAATTATTATTATTATTAATAATAATAATAATAGTAATAATAAAAATAATAGTAATAATAATAATAGTAATAATAATAATAATAATAATAATAACAGAAACAGAATAAAATTAATATTTATTATCTTTTTAATATAACATATTTAGCCATAAGAGGGGATTAAATAAATTAAATAGGACTAATAAATTATAAATAATAATCTACAAATATTTATGTATATAAAAAGAATACAATACATATATATACATACACATACACACGCATACACACATACATATACACACATACACACATATATATACATATATATACATATACACACACACATATATATATATATATACATACATGCATATAATTAAAGGTGTAACTCTATACTATTAAGTTGAAAGTTTAAGCTAGTTAAATATAAATATAAAGTCATATTAAATCACAAATTAATACATTCAAGACAGTATTACTAAAAACATAGATACAAGTACACTTACATATAAATATATAAATATATTCAGGCAAAAGAAGTAGTTAAATCAACAGAATACTCAAAAGTAGCGACACACAGGTAGATAGTAACAAAATTAAAAATAATAAAATACATATGTATATCCCCACAGAGAACCAACATACATACAAATATACATATATATATATAATTTTATGTATACACATACATACAAAACAATACACAAACATATGCACACAGTCATATACTAATATACAACAACGCACACATACATATATATATGCACGCATAAATATGTATAATTCACATAAACCATATACATAGAAATACATATGAATACAAATTATTTGGCAAGAGTACAGATAGATGCATACACACATAAAAGCATACAAATGGATTGAATAAACATGGAAGGGTATACAAAATAATATAGAAATATATAAATCTAAGTACACACGGTCATAAAGTAAATACATAGACACATACATATACACATAGACACACAGGTATATAAGATAGGGGAAGTAAAGAATGAAATTAGGCGAGGAGAAAGTATATTAATAGTATGTTAATAAATTATAGAAATCAGTGACAATTTTAAATTTATATAAATTTTATATCTAAACTAAATTACTTAAAATATGGTTTTTATAATGTTTGCAATTAACTGAATTTTCGTGCTTCTTATTTAATAATTTATCTCTTTCTCTAAAAGTAAGTATAAATAATTTCTCATAAAAACATAGGTAGTAAGGTGAGTTTAAAGATGAACAGGTTTTAACTTTCTTTAAAATTTTCCAATTCACTATTGGGGAGTAACCTTGCTCTACTAGTTCATAGTAATATTTAGACAAGGAAGTTCTATTTTTGTACTCATTATTTTCAAAAGAGCACTCGTGACCGGTAAATCTTTCTCTCTTTCTCTCTTTAACTATATCTCATCATTCTTTCTTTTCCCTTCTAGTCCTTATTCTCTTTATAATAACCATTTATATCTTTTTTCTTTTTCTTCTCCATATTATATGTATATTTTTCTCTCTATTTTCTTTCTCTATTTTTTTCTCTTCTTACTCACTCTCTCTCCATTATAATCTTTTAACTTTATTTAAATTGCCCCTCCCTCTTTACATCTTATAATTAAAGTTCTGTATTTTAAGTTTTTTAACTCCAACTTTTAAAGAGTTCCTACCTAAAATAAAAATCCATTATTCATTGAACTTTTGAATAGTCAAGTCGCTGCCTGATGATATCTGTTGTTTGATTGAAACAAGTGGCTATTTGTAGCAGCAGGATGTGACCACGTTTATATAACAATAAACAAGTATATATATATAATCTTTGAAGTTTTTAACATTTGAAACTATACAAAAATTATTTTTTATCATTTGTTAAAAATAAAAAAAACATCTAGTCAGTAAGTCATTTAATCACCTGCAATCACTGCATCAACTCTCACATTTACTATAATACCAATGTTATATATATATATATATATATATATATATATATATATATATATATATATATTGTACTCATGCAGTTTCCTCTAGGTTAAATGAAACTTTGGTAATTATATATAATCCCGATTTTACGAACATAAACGAGATCTCAAACATGATCCCCCTAACGCATGAATTATAGACACAAACACATATTTACTTTACAAACCTCACAATTAAATTCTCTATTGTACGCCGCAAATGCTTCGAAAGTTCTATAATCCTTCTCCCATCACGATCTACGTAAATCGTTAACGCAGTTCTTATTCTTCAAGCAAACATCTGGCAAAAACCACACACAAACAATTTAAATATACTTTCTATTTCATAAAATAATTCAATTACCGTTAAAGTACAATTATTCGTTTCATTTTTTTACCTAATGCTTTTCTGATTTTAACGTTTTTATAGCACACGCTGCGTAATTCTTTTTTATTTTTAAAATAAAAATGGGCGTCCTTAAAACATCTTTTTCATATGATTTTGCCGTTATTTCAATAAATTTAAATTCCCCATTTCGAATTAAACCGGTAAACTTTTCGCTTTTAATTATTCTGCGGCATTTAATTTGTTTTATCTTTGTCAGGTATCGTGTCTTTACAGCATTTCATTTTAGCATATATCGTGAATTTATCATCTTATATCTATCTATTTATCTATATCTAAAGCTATATTTATCTATATGTTTTTTTTTTATCATTTTTCATTTATTAAATACTTAAGTTTTTCTTTTTCAATATATATTAAATATTTTTACGTGCATAAACTTGTCCATGTACACGTATTTCCGGGAATCACCTTTCGTGATCGTGGCTAAACCTTTAACAAGGGCTGAATTCGTAACTGCCTAATCTGCAACTTGATGTTTTACCGCTGAGCTATGACGCCCTGTCAAATTTTAATGCATGAATTTATCGCTTTTAAATATAAGGTCTGTTAGCATTTTTATTTGCAATTCTGCTGTATTCCATTATGTACACAGACACATAGAAACGCTCACATACACACACACACAAACACACACACACACACACACACACACATATATATATATATATATATATATATATAGTTTAAAATACTTGAGTAAAATATGTAAAATAAAGGATACAGTTTTAATTATCGGAAATAAAAACAAATAAAACCTATCGCAGACTTAACATTTTCATAAGCCGACTTCTAAAACGTCTACAAATATAAAAGAGAATTTAACTATATCAGAATGAAAAAAGAAAACAAAAACTTAACTAAAATTGTTAAACAGAAAACAGGGATCATCATCTGCCTACCGTGTATTTGTTAAAAAACAGGACAACTGAAAAATAAATGGCACTTTGGTGGAAAATACCGCTTTCCCTTTATATATATATATATATATATATATATATATATATATATATATATATATATATATGTATATATATATAAATAAAAGTTACAATAAGTTTACTAAGGTAATCAAAATGGTAAACTTAAAATATATTATAAATATTAAAGAGTTAATATTTACAAGTAAAATAAACTCAGCCAGATATAAAAAGCTCAATAAAACCGAAAAAGAAATAGAGCTTATAATATGTATATATATAATTTTCTATTTATTTATTTATTTATTTATTATTTAATAATAATTTATGTATATATTATAATTTTCTATTTATTTATTTATTTATTTTTATTTTTTAGTTTATATATATTTTTTTATTTATTTATTATTATTATTTTTTATTTTTTTAATATATATATGTATGTGTGTGTTTGTGTATATGTATATGTATGTATATATATATATGTATATATATATATATATATATATATGTATGTATATTTATAACAGACACCCCATTTCTTGAACTTGCCCATTTATTTGTTCTTCTGATCAGTTTTCTTAATTAATTTCTGAGACTTTCACGTGCATATCTAAGCTGACCTAATTATTAACGCTAACTTTCGCGCTTTTTGTCTGGGTCAGTTGGACCTTGCTTGTCAAATTTAAATTGTCACCGTTTTTTCGGGTTTTTTATAAGCCTTAATTTTTTTGATTCATCCAGCCTTGACAGACGTGTTTCAAATATTATCTCTAGTACTTTTCTTTTAATGATTTGGAATGCATTCCATTTGCACTTTTTTCCAAGGAACTTTGCCTTTTGGATGATGTTGGACCATTTGGAATTTACCCAGTGGATTGAAATTTTAGATTCGACCGTTTTGGAATTTACCATTTTTGGATTTTTACCCTTCACCGGACTATCCATTCATGTGAAATCTTTTTATTATTTTTCTTTTGCCTCCTGTTCCCCTTACCTCACCCTTTTTTTAACCAAGTAAGATCTTTGACTTACTTGTAGTTTCATTAAATACTTTTATATGCAAAATCCGATCCTGCATTTTGCTACTTCCTGCCCTCTGATGAGAAGGAGAGTATTTCTTCGAAACTCCGCGGATTAAGGACTATCCACTTATCTTGTGCTTCCTTTTTTAAAATTAAATATGTTTTAAACTCTTTTTCAAGATGTCTTTTAACATATTTTATTAATCATTTGTTTATATATATATATATATGCATATATATATATATATATACATCAAACTAACTACGAAAATCGCCATTTTTAGACATTTGAAAATAATTTCTGACGAGGACGCATCATGGACCGTCTGAAACGCGCGTAAACGATTTCAATGACTTAAAAACATTATTACAATGATCCAAACATAATTCTCAATCAAAAACAAAGACACGGAATAATAAAATAATGTTAAAAAATACACATTGTTGGTGACTACTCCCTTATTTAAATATACATCTTTCTTTCGTTGGTATTTATTAACCCATTTTATATAAATATACATCTATATATATATATATATATATATAGAGAGAGAGAGAGAGAGAGAGAAAGAGAGAGAAAGAGTGTGTAGTTCAGTGTTATTTGAGAAATAACAAAAGTGCTCAATTATTTAAGCAAGAGCGTACACATTTTTATCCAATTGTCACTATACACTATTTTGAATATGCGTCGGTAACTTTAATCATGAAAACTCTGGAGACTCAGCCCGCAAAGTTACAAATACATAATGATCCCGATTTATCAGTCCACATCTCAATAGTTTGACACAAATGTAATTTCCCGCATACTAATCTAAGCTTAAACAAAATGTAGGAATTTGTAGATATTTATCGAATTCCTACTTTTTTTCAAAAAGTTGAGGAAACCTACAAAACATTAGAGATTATTCTACAATTACAAATAGTGCGCGTTTCAATTTAGATAGTATAAAGTATATATAGCAATAAAACGAAACCTAATCATATTTGTAAGAAATAAGTTTTGCATAAGTGCTAGCGTCGCTCACCCTAGGCAGCCTGAATCGATTTCCACTGAAGAAGGAAGTTTCTATGAAATATCAAATTCACAAGCGGCCCCCAAGGCATATTTATATCCCGGCCAGGGAAGATAATGACGTTATTTTTTTAATTTATTTTTTTTATTCATTTATTTTTATTTTTTTTTTTTGCAGTTCTTGTAGGGGGGTTTCGACGCTTTCCTACATACAGAGCCTGATATTGACAAAGCTCAGTGTCGCTTAACTTCTGTGATCTATTGAGAATGAGTGTGGTGACGTAATTGTGCCGCATAAATAATATGAATTGATGATGCTTTAACGTGTAGGTAGCGATTAGTAAGAAGAAACAATGGTTGTCGTCATTTCAAATATGAGAACAAGCTCTTTCATTAATTAACAAAAGAAGATAATATATGGTACACGTGCTTTCACTAACGATGTACCGAGTTCTCGCAGAGTTACAGCCTGTGGCGATAACAGTACGACATATTGTGGCCATCAATAATGTCTCTTCGTCGTAGGCCTAAAACTTCACATATGCCTTCCACAAAATCAAGAAGGGTAACACGTGAATTCATTTAAACGACATCCGACCTCATTATTATCTCGAGTATATAAACAATCTTATCTCGAGTTGATGAGTCTAGAAATAATCTAAAGTGTAACTAATGACACGTATTAAAAGGCCAAGGAGGCCAAAACAATATGGCGTTAATACAATTAAAAAACAAACACATTTAGAAATCATGACATCAGGATAATATTTCAGGTTACTTCCGTTCATTGATGCTGTACAGATGTAAGACTCAAAATCACTTGAAACCTATTATTATTATTATTATTATTATTATTATTATTATTATTATTATTATTATTATTATTATTATTAATATTATTATTATTATTAGTGTTATTATTATTGTTATTATTATTGTTGTTATTATTATTATTATTGTTATTGTTATTGTTATTGTTATTATTATTGTTATTGTTGTTATTATTATTATTATTTATATAATTATAATTATTATTATTCATTTTATTATTATTATTTTTATTATTATTATCATTATTCTTAATTATGTTTATTAAATTTATTATTATTTTTATTAATATTATTATTATTATTATTATTATTATAATTATTGTTGTTGTTTTTATTATTATTACAATGTTTATTATGTTTATTATTATTGTTATCTTATTAATATTATTTATATTATTGTTGTTATTTTTATTATTATTATTATTTTTATTATTGTTATTGTTATTATTATTATTTATTATTATTATGTGCATTATTTCTTTTTATTATTTTTATTATAATTATTATTTTAATATTATTGTTATTTTTATTATTATTATTTTTATTTTATTATTACTATTTTTATAATTATTTTTATTTTTATTTTTATTAATATGATTATTATTTTATCAATATTACTATTTTTATTATTACTTTTAATATATTATTATTATTATTATTATTATTATTATATTATTATTATTATTATTATTATTTTTATCATGATTATTATTATTTTTTTTATTTTATTATTATTATTATTATTTTTTTTATTATGATTTTTCTTTATTATTTTCATATTTTTCTTTTTTATTTTTTGAATTATTATTACTTTTTTGTTTTTTATTATTTTTATTATTATTCTCATTACTATTTTTATTATTATTATTATTATTATTATTATTATTATTATTATTATTATTATTAATTTTTAATAATAGTCCCAACCTTTGGATATCTTTAGTTGGATTTTTTCTTTACCATCAGGTCAATTTCTTTGACTTTTAACATTCAAGCTGTATCAACTCTATCGTCGTTCCTTACAGGCAAACCTTTTGCAAAATGTGTAGATACATTGCCTTCTCCATCTGATTAAGCCATTTATTGTGGCTTTTTATTTTGGTTTCAAGCGTTTCAATTACAATGGTAACTTACTTACAGTTGTTGGAATTGTATTATTATTTTTGTTGCTTAATAGAAATCTCAACTTTCTAACGTTTTTTTAAAATTTATTTGTTTCCCAGCTTTTATTATTATGAGTGTTGTTGTTGTTGTTATTATTATTATTATTATTATTATTATTAGAATTATTATTATTATTATTATTATCATCATCATCATTATTATTATTATTATCATCATCATCATTATTATTATTATTATCATTATTATTATTATTATCATCATTATTATTGTTATTATTATTATTGTTATTATTATTATCATTATTATTATGAGTGTTGTTGTTATTATTATTATTATGTTTATTATTATCATCATCATTATTATTATTATCATCATCATTATTATTATTATTATTATTATTATATTCGCATTATTAGTATTATTATTAGTAGAACTTTATGTATCCACATAAAATGTCATAAGGAAATATGTTGGTGTGAAAAGAAAGTGAAATGAGGAAGAATACAAGTTGGCTGTGGAATGTAAACTGAGAGCTGAATTAGATGGTCATACAAGAGGAAGTGGAAATGTACTGGGAAGAAGGAGATATGTTTGAAATGACAGAAAATAAGCTGATGAATCAGATAAAGACAATATTTTTTAAAAAAATGAGTTGAAATAGAATCGATCTAGTTGAGGATAGTAAACAACCAATCGCACAGTGCATTAGCTGATTCTGTCAAAACACTTCCAAAAAAGGGTCTCAAGAATGCTTAGAGTTAGAAGAAGAAATCGATTTTCAGAATTTACTTTAACAACCACACTATTTACTTTAACAGTGCCTAATGCTGATATTAAACAGCCACACTGTTTAATTTCGTTTATAATGTATATGGAACTAAACGGTGCAATTGTGTCAGACACCAAAACGTTCGAAACCAATTATTATTATTACTAGCGGGACCTGTGAAAATTTCACATGGGACTCATTCATACATAGGAAATATTTTGATGTTAGCATTTTGTAAATGTTCAGCTTTTATTGTAGCTCTTTTGTTAAAACTGCGAAAAGTATTTATCTAAGCTAGCAGTGGCACCCAGCGAAGCCAGATCGCAAATTACGCTTAAATATGATATTTTAATTCTTACATATTTTATATATATTATTATAGAGTAATGTTCTATCGATTTATATATGTTAGAAAGTTGCGATTTGAGATACTTCTATAATCGCCTATAATTGAAACCGAAACATAAAGAAGTCTTGATAAAATTATTTAGACAAAAATAGATTACTTGAATGCCATCAGTTATAATCGAAACCGAAACCAAAACATATAATTAATTCTTGGTAAAATTATTTATTACAAGAAATGGAAGTCTATAACAATTAAACGACAGTCACTCGGATGTAAGCGTGACACACAAAATAAATAACATGCACGCTATCTTATTAATATGTTATTATTATTATTATTATTATTATTATTATTGTTGTTGTTGTTATTATCATCATTCTTCTTCTTCGTTTTCTTCTTCTTCTTCTTCTTCTTCTTATTATTATTATTATTCTATTTTATTTTCTTGTTCTTCCATTGTTATAATGATTTTATTATTGGCTCACATGGAACCTTCACACAAGTCATCAAAGATCTGATTGAAAAACCTGTGGTGTTCCCTGGAAGCTGAGTGACAACAAGTCTCCCCCGACGACCAGCACTTTCCACCTCCTTCGATAGCATTTTCAAATAACGTTGCGTTATCGCAACAGCTTCTCACTACCGATTTCTCGCTGGCAGCGGCCATTGTTATTGTCATTATTATTATTATTATTATTATTATTATTATTATTATATTGTATTATTGTTATATTAGTGTTATGATTTTATTTTTAATATTATCATTAGTATTGTTAGTATTTCATTAGTATTATCATTACTACCAGTATTATCAATAGAAGTAGTGCATGTATTCACATAAAATTCCAAATAATAAGTAATGCATCGATTTTCAGTATTTACTTCAACACTGCGTAATGCCAATCTGAAGAAAGACACAAAATAAACTTTGGATTTGTTTGAATGAAGTTGGCAAAATAAAACGTAGTTTGATATTTACGTGAACATCAGTGTTTACAATGGAAAAATATTTTCTTTCTGTGATGTGTGCACGCGTTTAAACGCTAGGCAACATATATGTATATATGTGTGTGCATATATATGTGTATATATATATATTTATATATATATGTATATATATATATATATATAAGTAATAGATTAATATATATATGTATATAGTGGAAATGATAATTAATAAAAACTGAAGAAAGTGCTCAATAACGTTCTAGAGCAAATATGCGTTTTATTTTTTATTACCGTATCTTTCTGTTAAGTTACATTATAATTTCAGCTACTTGGTCGTTTTTTAATAAAAAACAAAACGCATATATATATATATATATATATATATATATATATATTGTATTTTAATCATCCTTGGGTATATTCCGTAGCACTGAAACAATGAAAACCCAACTCGCAGGGTTAAAGATACCAAATCTAACCGAGTCGTCAGACCCGTGATCCACAATTGATTATTGTCCGTCCGATAAGTAAAGAATATTCTAAGGTTAAACTAAAAGTTGGCATTAATATACATTTAAAGAATAATATACAGAGTTTTGTTTTAAGCTCGTAAAGACTCGCCAGACTAATGTGTGGAATTGATGTTACCGTTGCTTAAAAAAAGGGATACTTTGATGTAAAACCCGAAATCTGCTGTATGCAGTAGCAATTACACCGACTGCAATTAACAGTTATACTAAAAAATGTGGTTTGTTCTGTACAACCACTATAAACAAATTGTCTGTGTGGATTTTCGAACAATTGAGCGTATACGTCGAAATCGACTGGAGAGTCCATCATATATGCATACATATAGATCAGCAAACGTTAATAAAACATGTTAAAATTACTTTAACAAGAGTTAAAAACATATTTCATTTCCAAAAAGGAAACACAAAAGAAGTGGATTGTCCTTAATCCGCGAAGTTTCGATATATATATATATATATATATATATATATATATATATATATATATATATATATATATATATATATATATATATTAGAAAAGTTTTGGGGGGAGTACAAAATTTATATCACAGAGAAACGTATTATTTTAGACTCTAGCCATCCTCATCAGAGTCAAACGATGGCAGTTTAGTTTTTTGGGTTTTTTTTTAATAGCAGGAAGAAATTAAAAATAGAGTGAAAATGAGAAGGAAATATTAACAATTGCCATAAAACATAGTCCTTCCTCCCTGTACATATTTTTTACGGCAATTGTAAATATATCGTTTTCATTTTCACCCTATTTTTAATTGCATCCCGCTATTTTTTTTTTAAATCAAAATACCATCGTCAGGCCCTGACGAGGATGGCGAAAGACGTCTAGTTCTAAAAGATATATATATATATATATATATATATATATATATATATATATATATATATATATATATATATATATTCTAATATATATATATATATATATATATATATATATATTCTAATATATATATATATATATATATGTATATATATATATATATATATATATATATTAAATACTGGAATGCCGTAGGATTACCGACTGCATATACTCTAAGTATAAAGTCCAAATGCAATTGAATTCATTCAGGAATATACCAATTATTATATTTGAAGGAAAAATATTTATCATAAATAAGAATAATGCATGATTTATCTATATGGCAATTATTAGTGATGCGTCTATTCTATAAGTAGTAACGAGAAGAAAAAAAAGGGTTTACCGTAGTGTTGCCGCAAGTAGGAGTTGTCGTTACCACGAATATAAACACACTCTTTCACCGAATGACAACAAGATAAGATATACACTGTAAATGTTATTTCACAGATGACTCACCGGTTTGTGCAGAGTAATGGCCCGTGGCGATCACGCTGTACAATGTATCATATCTATTAATATTTTTTTTTCTTCTACTTTATATGTCTCTTCGTCGCAGGAAAAAAATACATACCGATAACTTAAAATATATCTACCACAAAATCAAAGAAAATGACAAGGGAATAATATGCCTTAAAACTCGCCCTAAACTTGTTATTGCTATTGCACTAATATATATATATATATATATATATATATATATATATATATATATATATATATATATATATATAAAGGAGCAAACCGTATTATGTGTTCATCAACGTTTCATCTTTATTACGAGACATCCTCTGGATGAATTATTGTCCGTCCTATTATTGTGGAAATAAAGACGAAACTTTGATGAACACATAATACGGTTTGTCCCTTTTTATTTCTCTATTTTTTCGGAAAACTATTTCCATTATTTTCATCACACACACACAAACATATATATATATATATATATATATATATATATATATATATATATATATATATGTAAATCTGAACGTCTGTGTGTGTCTGGTCACGAATAGGCTCCTATATGGTTAACTGTTATAGAAAACTGATGACATATAATGATAGAACATATATCGGGACACAGGAATGGGTATGTTTGATAATGATGATGACATAATGATGATTCATTAAAATTGTGGGGTCTGCGTACGCGCTTGTCCATAAAGTATGGAAATGAAATAATTAAAAAAAAAAAAACGTTTACAGGTGTTTTTGATAAAGATGTGTATAATAATAATACTTTTATAGGTATGTTTTAACTTAAATAGGGATGGTATAATAAAATTGTGGGGTCTGCGTTCGCGCCTGGCCTCCATAGAATGGAAATGGGCACATACCTTAACAAAGACTTTTCATATCCATCTGCGTAAGTATATTTTGATTTATGTTTCAGTTTGAAGAAATATGGTATATTAAATTCATGGGATGTTCGTTCGCGCCTGGCCTCCATAGAATGGAGATATGTCACAAAGTTTAACAAGGTTTTTAATATAGATCCACAGAATATTGTGAAAAGTTTTTCAGTGTGAACAGGTATGGTATAATAACTTATGGGTTTCATTTATTTTATTTTTACTTTCATCATATTTTGCTTTGGTTTTGATACCCCCAAATTCGAAGCTATCTCTTTACAACCCTTCCTTTTCATAACCTATCATACTTTCATAAATCAGAGTCCATTTTCTGTAGGCTGTTTTTGAACCCATTCAACGACGGGTACTTTTGCTAATATATATATATATATATATATATATATATATATGTGTGTGTGTATATATATATGGGGGAAAATGGATGGTCACATTCAATGCTGCAAGGACTAAGTTTCTTTCTTTCAATAACAACCAGAAACCTTCTCTATCACCAATAGCAGTGGCCAAGAACAAATTGTCTGAAAGTACTTCCTTTAAACTCCTAGGCCTAACGTTTACAGGGAACATGAACTGGAATAGACACATTGAGAGCATTGCCAAAGCTGCTGCAAAGAAGGTGGGCTCTCTCTACCGTGTTAGAAAGCTACTTAAAATATCTTGTACCCTTATAAGGACACCATTCTCCCATGTATAGTGTACTGTTGTCACATCTGGGCTGGTGCATCTGCTGTTTATATCTCACTCCTGAACAGGTTTCAAAAGAGAGTCGCCAACCTGATAGGTCCTGAACTGTTATCTAGGCTTCAACCACTGTCCCATCGACGAAATGTTGCACCCCTCTGCCTATTCTACAAGTACTTTAATGGTGAATGCTCTGACGAACTACAAGCACCTGTACCTACTCGGCGTGACTACCCCCGACAAACCCGACAAGCAACTAAGTCCCACCTCTTTACAGTAGAAATCTCTATGTGAAGAAAGCCTTTTACTTCAATATATATATATATATGATATATTATTATTATTATTATTATTATTATTATTATTATTATTATTTGAGAGTAAACAGTTACATATGGTCTCTAACAATTGCCATCTGTTTCAATTTTCTTTTCAATTTCTCTCTAATCGTTCTCATTTTTCTTTTTGGCGTCGAGAGGTTCTAGGTCGCCTGAGGAAGTCTCTTTGACTGAAACAGATTGCTATTTGTAGCGACCATATGTAACTGTTTACCCTGAAATAATAATAAAAAATATTTTGCTGTTTATTGAGCACTGTTTGACAACCTCCTTGTCTTCATTAGTCCCGACTTTTGAATACCTCAAACCTATATATATATATATATATATATATATATATATATATATATATATATATATATATATATATGTGTGTGTGTGTGTGTGTGTGTGTGTGTGTGTGTGTGTGTGTGTGTGTGTGTGTGTGTTTCAGAATATCAGAAAAAAGATCGGTATGATGTGTTTCCAACCCAGCACAGTCGTTGGTTCTTTTAAGTTGGACTCTCTACAACCATTGAGCATATATCACACCGGAAATGCTGCCCTCTTCTGTTGGGTTTGAAACACACAGTTCGATTTTTATCTTTGGATTTCAATCCAAAGAAAATAATCCAACTGATCCAAATCCAACGGATCCAAATGCAACTGATCAAAAAATAAAACAAAAGATAAATGTTGGTAAGAAGGAATGGAAAAAAAAGTGAACATATTGCTTACTAGAAGATGTACCCGGCGTTGTTTGGTATTAAACGGAATGTTAAATTCCTTTTGAATATGAACTAAAGGAAAAGGGAAAGAAACTGAGACATGTGCATACGAGCAATACGATTGTTTTCTTTAATGGTCACGTCTTGTAAATAAAAAAATTCCTTGAACTGAGATCGAAACCTAATATCTAAAGAAAGAGAGAGAGAGAGAGAGAGAGAGAGAGAGGGGGGGAATCAAGTGCGATTAACACTGAACCAACTTTACGCGATCTTCAGAAAGTGTTTTCAAACCTCGTCAAACTCTTAACCAACAAGAAAAATCAGGTACCAATTTTTTTGTATTTTGACGCCTTTGCATCCCTTTTTCCGTATGGAAACTAATTATAAATTTTTCTATGTTTTTAATACCCTATATACCAAATTCCAAACCTGTAGATTAAAAATCAATGGAGTATATAGGTTGAGAATCGTCCTCACGCACACCTTCTCACTTTTATTGATATACTTTTATAGATATACTGATTATAGATATACTGATTATAGGATATGTTGGCACCCTTTTAAATAAATCCCTTTGAATTTTGAGACAGGAGAAAACCTTACTATCTATAACGAAACATTTTATTGCTATCAATCTTAGCCTTAGAAAATCTTCAATTAAATTGTTTATTATTTAACTTGTAAGGAAACCCGAGGTTGCCCGAAATTGAATGACAATCAACAAAGGTTACGCCCTATCATACTTTCGTTCACTGAACTCGGTCAAGTCGACAATTTTTCAATCCAATCGATTGATCGCCTGCCCTTGTTGGGAACCCATCGCGGTGCACCGGGAAGAAGCTCCACATGCCTCCCTGCAATTACTTAGTCCACAATATATTGTAGTCTACATTCCACTGTAGAGAATCTACTTTTGATTTTATAAAAAAAAAGAAAAAATTATTTACAATCGCTGTAATTAAACTTTAAAATGCTCCTGTCGTATCTAAAACACCTACTGTTGATTTTATATGCCTAGTATTAAGGGGCGTGCGGATAATGGCTTGAATTTAAGTTTAAAATGCAAAAGTCAAGTATCATGCTGCAATTGTGCTTTAAACGGAAACATTCATTTCGGACGCGCCACTGTCACATCAAATAACCTATTATTGATTTTACGGTTTGTGTGGTAATAAAACTTCTCAAATGCACTTGTAATGTTAGGTTGTGTAAGGTGTTTACTTGTGTTAATTGAGCCTGTATCTTTCTTTCATCGGACTAATTCGATAATCGATTATACCACGATACTTCTATGCGAAGAAACTTTTCTTATGAAGGTTACACTTAGTTCTTAGGTAATTTATTGAGAGTGACGCGTTTTTTGTTGTTGCGAATGTTTTACATCGGGAAAAATAGAATGGCTGAGCACACGCTATGAAAGTAAAGATAGAGTAGAGAAAGACTAGCAGTGCCTTAAAATAGGAATGTTAGTCACCTTGATTATCACTGATGTGATATATATATATATATATATATATATATATATATATATATTCGAGGTAGAAAAATATTAAAAAATTAAGAATAATTGAATTTCAACAAGGGTCGTTGATGGTGCTCAATCAAAGAGAGCAAATTACATATATATTTTTTTTACTTTATGCAAATGGAATCATACCTTGCTACGGTGTGCAAACCTTTTCAATCGTAGTTGATTTCATGAGGCAAGAAAAATTAAAATACAAAAATTTTAAAGGTTCCAGACCTTTTCAAATTTCGAGGAGAGAAAATATGGCATGACTGGCATGCAGCAAAGAAGAACTGTAGCTTATTTTCTCTCCTCAAAGTTTGAAAAGGACTGGAACTTTTTAAATGTTTGTATTTTAATTTTTCTTGGTTAATGAAATCAAATATGATTGAAACGGTCTGTACATCGTAACAAGATATGACTGTATATGCATAAAGAATGATATATATATATATCTATATAATACTAAAAGTCTATGGGTCTTGTATGTTTGCAATCAGATTTCCGGTTTTCAACATCCGGTTGCGCATGCGTAAATAGCAACGTTTTCAATCCGTTATTCCAATTCCGGAATTTTTATATCGCGTTTAATACAAACAATTTCATTTAATTTGATCAAATAGTTTTTTTTTTTTTTAACGGCTAAAAACATTCAACTTCGTAAAGTCTGTCGCAGTTTCAAAAAAACTTCTCCCTTTTAAAAAACAACACTCATTAATAGAAACAGCGGCGGTGAAAGAAAACACCTCTCACTTTCCCTCTAATAGATTTCAACACTCCTACTCCCTCTGTTTTCGTTACGTACGCGAGAAATCTTTAATTCATGTAATTATAAATAAATACTTTTATAAAATCAACCGTAGTTTTTTTTGTTTTTTTTTAACGGCTAAAAACATTCGGTTATCTTTCAGATGCAAGGTTCATTGTTTACTTGCGGTTTTAACGATGTAAGATTCCGTTGTACGGAAGACCAAATCGGCCAAAATGTCTATGATGTTTTTATTGGCGCTTTTCTTCGTATTTGTAATAACATTTTTTTGCACCATTTACAAGTTCTTTTTACAAATAATTTTTTTAATACTGTAATAGTAAAATAAAGATACATTTATTAATTATACGGAAAAAGTATCTCGTAATGTTTTCACACGAGATTTTTTTCCTGTTGATTTCTCTTTTTTTTTTAATATTAAAATTGATTTAAAGTGATTTTCAAGCCTTTAACATGACGGAGTTTATAATGAAAACCAAATTACCGTTAAAATTAAAATAATCTTTATTAGAAATTTGTAACAAAATAACAAAATTATAAAACTATTAGATTAAAATTGAGAACTTTTAATTAAACAACGTGAACATTTTATAATGAGTGTTTTCATGAAATGTATTTTTAATAATAAAAAAAGTGAACTTTTTTTTACTTAAACTTCATAAAAAAAACGTATCCAATATAGAATTTTACTAAAATAATTTTACTATTAGAGTATTAAAAAAATTATTTGTAAAAAAAAACTTGTAAATGGTGCAAAAATATTAAAAAATACGAAGAAAAGCGCCAATAAAAACATCGTAGACGTATATTATCATTTAAACAGTATACTGAATGTTTGCTTAAATTAAATGAAAAAAGTTACATTTTATTTTCATTTTCTATTTAAAAAGCCATTATTAACATGTGGAGAGTGTTTTTTTTATTATTCTGTACTTTCAACTAACAATTTCATTTAAAAGATGATATATCAAAATTTGAATTTAACTATAATAAGGATTATGATACCTGTTCAGTGCATATTTACCTATAAGTATGACCAACCACTTATAATTCAGTAACTGTAATTTAAAAAAAATAACAATTATAATAAACAGAACGACTCATAGAAATCTATCTATATTCTTTTTTCATTTTAATATACTTTCATAGAAATGCTTCTGTTATGTAAAAAAAAACTATTTTCTTTATGCCACAAGTGTCACGCTCATACATGAATTCCAGAGCTAATATAACGTACTGACCCAACGGGTCACGGGTGGTCTAGTATATATATATATATATATGATGAAAATAATGAAAATAGTATTCCGACAAAAATAGAGAAAATAAAAAGGAACAAACCGTATTATGTGTTCATCAACGTTTCGTCTTTATTATGAATGTCTCGAAATAAAGACGAAACGTTGATGAACACATAATACGGTTTGTTCCTTTTTTATTCTCTCTCTCTCTCTCTCTCTCTCTCTCTCTCTATATATATATATATATTATATATATATATATATAGTAATATATGTTATATATATATATATATATTAGTAATGTTCGATGAGGCAGGTTGTTTTTCTGTGGGTTAGCAGTCAGTTGGGCTAATAGACATTTTCGGGTGAGCAGGATCCTTGGACTCTTAGATAAAAGGTTCTGTTAATGTAACTTATATTTCGGTTTGGTCAGAGAAAAATCTTGTTTTTAATTTCTGCTATACAAGGGAAATTTGTCATTGTCTTTACCTTCAAAGAAAAAAAAACCTTCCGTTAATAGTCATTATTTATTTATTTATTTTTTTTTTAGTTGTGTGTTGTTTTTTAGCTTTTTGTTTCCAGTGAGTTTTTGTCTTTGTTGCTGCAGTACAAACTGAATCGAAGAACAACTTTGGACCAGCAAAAAAAGGGGGGGGGGGGGCAATCACAGCCTGTGCAGTAACTGTACGTGTTCATACATTATGAATAGTGCTTACCGTAAAACGTGCCATATGACGACACTGATATTTTGAAACAAAGGAACACGAACCCATCGTGATCGCTGCAGAGGTGACGGCGCATTCGACACTACAAACTCTAATGTCTCTTGGTTGAATGAGTGAAGTGGCATATCACCTCCCCTGCAAGTAAAAGCGATGATTGGCCCTAAGTCATCTGAAGATGGATTGGGTACCTTGAGGCAATCACAGTCCCGGGCAAAGACCTCAGTAGAAAACTATTTTAATTCTAAAAAGAACTCTATGTAGAGGTTTTACAAGAAAATGTGGACATCACACCAACTGTAAAAAACTAATGCTGATGTCCTAAAGCACATTAGACCTTGCCGACAAAGATAAAAAAAACACTATAGCTGTTCATGTCACTCTTCACAGTATTGCACCAGATCTGTTCGCATTTTTATGCTAGACTTATGCGCAATTTTACTTCATCGTGTTCAAGGTGTTGTCAGGAGGTTTAAATAAAATAAAATACGCATCCAGTGCGCTTGAAAACCAAATCACAACATAATATTAGGAAAATAAACAAATATTTTACTTGTTTTAAATTTACAACATAAACATATTTCAGCGCTATACTCCATCCTCAGTATGTTGTTTTCTTCTTCTTCTTTTCTTTTCTTCTTTCTTTTCATGTTGTAAAGTTGGAGAAAGAAAAGTCTGTTTGTAAAGATCCGCGCGTTGTATCTCAGCGGTTGTATTTTGAAATGTTGGAACAGTGCGTAGGCAACGCAAGAATAACATCAAGGGTGTGGGTTCCATATAGAAACGTTAATGTAATTTGAATAAAATAAAATACGCAACTTTACAACATGGCAAGAAAAAGGAAAAGAAAAAAGAAAAAAGGAAAAAAGAAAAAAAGAAGAAAACACCATAATGAGGATGGGGTGTAGCTCCGAAATATATTTATATTGTAAATTTACAACGAGTAAAATATTTGTTTATTTTTCCTA
The DNA here is from genome assembly GCF_053919585.1 of Euprymna scolopes. Taxonomy (NCBI): domain Eukaryota; kingdom Metazoa; phylum Mollusca; class Cephalopoda; order Sepiida; family Sepiolidae; genus Euprymna; species Euprymna scolopes. The sequence goes on from NC_136513.1 coordinate 39,001,427, forward strand.
ATATTACGTTCTGATTTGGCTTTCAAGTGCACTTGATGCGTATTTGATTTTTTAAAAATTAACTCACACCCTTGATATAAATGCTTCCTTTTATCTTAGCCTTGACATTCTTAATTAATTCTTTGCGCTAGAGAAAGAGAGTATCCCACGCCTTTCTCTCCTGACCGAGACACTTAAATATGCGTGCTCACCATATGTAAGTCAGTCGAGAAAAAAAGAGAGACTGTTGTAAAAATGGGATTATGGGAAATCTATTGCCTAAGCCTTACGGCATAGGCTCCATCACCCAGCAAAAATATCTGCGTTACTCCACCGAAAGTAGCACCTGACAAATAATGCCATAATCCTTAGCTAACTCCTTTATTTCATGCTATATATGCTCTATTAAATATTTTTTAATTATTTTCATTTACTGGAATACCTTAAATTTGCTAGTTTACGTAGAAAGGAGCAATTTATACTCCAAATTCAGTTCAAGCAAAAAACATTTTCGCTGAGGAAATCTAGGTTAGAAATGAGGATAACGTGTCACGGAAGTGACGTAAGCAAGTAGAAGGAAGGCTTGCGTGTCTCGAAAACAACGTTATTTAATCTCTAAGCTATAGATAGCCAACCTTTTTAATCCATGCGTCAGTATTTTTTATAATCCATTTTGATGTGCTATACAAACATAAATTTCATTTCTGTATTTCAAAATGTGTCGTAATATGGATATATTTTAAATTTATAATATATATATATATATATATATATATATATATATATATATATATATATATATATATATGTATGTATAATATAAGAATTACAGCCAAGTTCACCGAAATGATCCAAGATGGCAAAACTAAAGTAAATTATAAATATTAAAGAATTAATATTTATAAAGTAATCTCAACCAGATGTAAAAGCTCATGTAACGTAATCCCTGACTGAGGAGCGTTAGAACTACGCTGAGGTAGCTTCGTATTCCCGGGTGACGCCAGATAACCCAAGGATTTAAGATAGAGACGATAAATATATATATTTTATTTCATGTCAAAATAGATATTGTTTGAAAACCAGAGAAATGTATTTTTACGGCTAAAAGTTGACAACAGGAAATTTCACTTAGAACCTTGTCTGGCCTTAAATGAACACAGGGTCGTATGTCAGAATTGACACATGGCCTGGAGAATGAGTACTTTAGATTTCAGCGTGGGAATTGTACCCACGCAAAACCCTAAAAGCTTTCGATTTCGCGCCGAAATCTTATTGGCTAGGGAGAATTTCCACTCCATCCACATACCTTACTATATAAACGACTGTCGAGTTGAGTCGCAGAGTGAGTGCAGAGTTTCAAAGCAGATTGCTTGTGTAATTCGGGGAGAACAGGTTGTATAAACATGCCGTTCCCTGGAGAGGGGACCCATCCCCACCTCATCCATCCGTCGGTTGCTGTCTGTGAAGAGAGTTGAGACTTTGAAAAGAACTTACAAAATATGAATGAGAATTGTAAAAACATTTTGTACATAATTTTGTGAAAATTAACCTTCTGTAGATAGACTACAATTGTTTGTCTTTCTTCCTGCCTGCTACTTCGATATTCGCTTTCAGCATACCATTCATGTAACAACATCCGAGGAGTCTAGACGACACGTGCCGAGAATCCAGAAAATAAGAGCCCTTAACCACCTTCTCGAGGAGGCGTTACATTCGATAACAAATAAAAGATAGATCTTCTTGCTTCGACAGTCGAAATTTCTTCCATTCCTTTTTTACGAACATTTTATCTTTCTTTTAATAATATATTGGAAGTCTTTCCATTTTCCGTGTACCTATTTGTGAATTATTCCACCGATTTCTGCCTTTTGGATTACTTTGGATCATCTTCCAATTACGCGATTCATTTGGATTTTACTGGTGCGAATGGAAATTTAACTAACTTTCTTGGATTCTGCATCTTTTGATTTTGCCGTCATTGGATATTTTACCTTTCACCAGACTTCCCGTTCACGTGAAATCACTTTTTATTCACCATATTCCCTCTGCTTCACTTTTTGTTATCAAGTAAGATCTATAACTTACTTGTAGTTTCATTTAATACTTTTGCAAGCATTTTGCTAAATCCTACCCTCTGATGAGAAGGAAAGTATTTCTTCGAAACTTCACCGATTAAGGACTATCGACTTATTTAGTGTTTCGTTTTAAAATTAAATATGTTTTGAACTCTTTTTGAAAGTGTTTTTGAACATGTGTTATTAACTACTTGTTCTTATATATATATATATATATATATATATATATATATATATATATATATATATATATATATATATAACAGTAATCTACGTACATGCATATTTCGGGACCCTAGCCCTCGTCAGCGTATCTTTACTGTTATAAGGACCCGAATCCTGGACCCTATGTATTTCAGTCCAGCATCTTATCCATTACGGTATGATGCCATAGACGATTTACTGTTTAGTTTTTATCGTTTATATATAGTTACGTAGATTTTGTTGTTGATTTTTTAAACGATATTAAGATTAGCGCCTTCATCTTGAAGATCGGATGCTTTTTTAGAAATTACCCATTTTTATTTTAGACATAAACAAATAATATTTTTATATATCGCTGACGAGGGGTAGGGCCACGAAACATGCATGTACGTAGATTACTATTTTAAAAATAAATAAATAAAAATATTCTTTGTTTATGTCCAAAATAAAATGGGCAATTTCTAAAAAACATCTGATCTTCAAGGTGAAGACGCTAATCTTAATATCGTTTAAAAAAATCAACAACAAAAACTACGTAAATACACACACACACACACACATATATATATATATATATATATATATATATATATATATAGGAAATTTATTACTGTGAGTCCAGAATGAGTTTACAAATTGTTTCAGCTAGAGGAAAATCCTCAAAGAGGAAAAATCCAACTAGCATCGTCAGAATTCATAGAGTCCATCTATGAATTCTGACGATGCTAGTTGGATTTTTCCTCTTTGAGGATTTTCCTCTAGCTGAAACAATTTGTAAACTCATTCTGGACTCACAGTAATAAATTTCCTATATACTGCTCTGACTACACATTGAGCACTCTAGTCCGGTTTTTTCACCACTGGTAAATAAAATATATATATATATATATTTGAAAAAAAATGAATCGTCATATAATTGACATATAATCGATATTGCGCAATAAATAAAAACACATGACAATTGTAACATTTTAAAAGTAATCTTGACCTCTACACATTTATTGTTTGGGGCTCAAATCAAACTAAAAAAGTTTGTTTCATGTCCAAGTAACCAACATCTAAAATTTCAAGCATTTAGACCCAAAATTGGAGGAGGAGTTTGGTAGAGTCTTCACAGATCAAATCAGTGAACGTTGGCCCCCTCGACAGCCAAATTTATGGCCGAAAACCGATTAAAAATTTTTCGAAAACCTCAGTACCCCTTATGTCAAATCTTGAGTTTGTAGACTGAAAATTGACAGAGTAGTTTGGTAGGGAAATGTACACACGCAGACAAATGTTTATAGATATGTCATTTTTTACAACACTTCTTTAAACTATATACTGTTTTTTTTTTTTTAGATATGTAGGTTTCCTTGTTTTTACCTATTTACCTGTCTGGTACCAAAGTAACTTATGCTATCATAAAAAACCTTGACACCTCAAAAGCATGTGGACCCGATCTTATACCAGCTGTGCTATTAAAAACGTGCTCAGCCGAAGTAGCTCCAGTTCTCTCCAAACTCTACAACAAATGCCTTAATGAAGCTTGCTTTCCGGGATGTTGGAAAACTGCTTCTGTTGTACCAGTATTCAAGAATTCTGGCGAAAGGACAGACCCATCAAATTATCGCCCCATTAGCCTCCTCCCACTTTTTGCCAAAATATTTGAGACCATAATTTACCATGCTCTAGTCCATCATCTTACAGATGTTAAACTACTGACTGACAAACAATATGTATTTAGACAAGCCCGTTCCACAGCAGACATCCTAACTGTGATCTCTGAACGTATATACCATTGACTGGACAAAGCGGGGGAGGGCAGAGCGGTAGCTCTAGATATATCTAAGGCTTTTGACAGGGTATGGCATGAGGGTCTCCTCAGTAAAATCAGATCATACGGTATCATTGGTAGAATACTTAACATAATTAAATCCTTCTTAGATAAGAGAAAAATCCAGGTTGTCCTCGACGGTCGTACATCTAAACAATATGATATAAATGCGGGGGTGCCCCAGGGTTCTATCCTTGGACCTCTATTGTTCCTGATATTCATAAATGACCTCCCCGACAACATTGCCTCTGAGATGGGTATATATGCTGATGACGCTACACTCTATGGCAGGCACGACAGGAAGACGAATGAACACATTTCTAAAGAAATGGCAGAAACACTAGAGGAAGACCTCCGATCTGTAGTGGAATGGGGACAAAAGTGGTTGGTCGCGTTCAATGCTGCCAAGACTAAACTAGTTTCATTCAATAATTACAAGAAACCCTCTCTACCACCCATAGCAATGGTCAACGACTCTTTATCTGAGACTCCATCTTTCAAACTCCTTGGCCTAACGTTCACAGGAAACATGAGTTGGAACAATTACATTGAAGGCGTTGCCAGGGCCGCTGCAAGAAAGGTGGGCTCTCTCTACCGTGCTAGAAAACTACTAACACCCGAAAGTATCCTGTACCTCTATAAGACCACCATTCGCCCATGTATGGAGTATTGCTGCCACATCTGGGCTGGTGCATCTGCTACTAGTCTCTCGCTCCTTGACAAGGTTCAAAAGAGAGTCGCGAACCTGATAGGCCCTGAACTGGCATCTAAGATCAGCCTCTGTCCCATCGACGAAATGTTGCATCCCTCTGCCTTTTCTACAAGTATTTTAGTGGTGAATGCTCTGACGAACTGCAATCACTTGTGCCCCCACGACGTGAGCACCCTCGACAAACCCGACAGGCTGCTAAATCCCACACCCCACACTGTAGGGATCCCTAGATGTAAAAGATCTTTTTACTTCAATAGTTTCTTCCCCAGAACCGCTAGACTCTGGAATTCCATTCCAGATCCCTGCTTCCCCAACAGCACTGACGTGCAGAAGTTCAAGTGTAACGTGAACCGACACGTTGCTGCCCAAATCCCTACATAGTATCCCCAGTAGTTGTTGCCCCTGATAGTAGCCCCCTACACCAAAGTGGCAATTTGCCTTGTTTGGGGTGAAAATGTAATTAAAAAAAAAAAAGCTATACATATTTATTCTCATAAAATCTATATGCTAATTAATATGTCGCAGATTAGATCTTTAATCCTATTATTATTAAATGCATTTCATATATTATTAACATTTCAGTTTTTATACAAACCTTCTAAATCCGGTTGATCATTTGAATTCTCTTAGAATGTATTAATAAAATCATATGATCATATGTTAAATATTATGCATGCCTTAAATGTAACATTTCGCTAAGCTGTGTTTTCGTTAAACCAGTAATATCGAGAGTTAAATTCGTAATCGAATGAAAAAAAAAATCACGTTAAAACCGGACAATAGCAGTGACTTAGGCTTGACATTTTTGCGCCGGGCATCACTAACTAACCTAACCACTTTCGTCGTCACGCTTTGTAACCTGCAGCTAAACAGAAATATCCAATGCAGGAAGTCAATGAATACATTTCACAGTTGAAAACTTCATTTCACTTCAGAGGCAAAGAAAATATTGGCGACTTTCGTCATTATTTAACATTTCTTGTCTTCAACGATCAGATCGAAAGGACGAAAAAAAAAAAAAAAAGGCTGATTTAAGGTAAGGTAGTAATGTGTATATTGATTTTGCCCACGTCTTTCTTTTGTTGTGAACCCATTTTTCTTTTTATCTCTTTCTTTTCAAGATACCTTTTCATAGTACTAGCAGAGAAACCTGACGTTGCCCGAGATTGGATAATGGATGTTTCACACTCCCATATTTTTATTGTCACTAAATTCGATAAAATAATCAATTTTTTAATCAAATCGATTGCTTGAGAAGCTATCGGGCTGCACATGGCGAAAGCTTCTCATATATAGTAAAATAAGTCACTGTGACAGTGAGTATTGTGAGTAAGGCCAACATTGCACTGTAGAGAACCTTCTGTTGATTTTCTAAAAATTTCCATATAATAATGGCTTGCATTAAAGTTTTAAATGCGAACATACAAGTATAATGCTTTGATTATGCTCCAAACAAAAATATTCAGTTCGGACGCGCCCTTGTCATATAAAAAAAAACTGCTATTGAATTTATATGTCGGGTGTTCGGTTTGTGTGGTAATAAAACTTTTCAAATACACT
>NC_136513.1:39012772-39040272 GCF_053919585.1 Euprymna scolopes
AGAACTACTCAAACCACCTTTACGACTCATTTTATTGACGAAACAAACTGCATTCTTAATAATTTGACACACCTCAAATACCGTGGATTCAACAATTACGATGGCAAGTTGTTTACATTGCGCGGAACAGTACAAAAGTTTCACAGTACGCGCAGCTCAGCATTGTCAGCGTTTCCGGAGGTTTTGATACAAAACTACCAGTAAGTTTCTGAAACTGGCAAAAAAATGTTATCTCGTTAATAATTTTACATGCAGTATAAACACACACACCCATACACACACACACACGCATATATATATATATATATATATATATATATATATATATATATATATATATATATATACTAGCTGTGCCCGCCAAACTACGCGTTGTCGTGGCCTAGTTGGATTGATGTAAGAAACATACGCACACGCATGCAAACACACGTACACACAAATAGACACACACACACACACAAACAAAAACACACTCACAAACAAGCACACGCGCAAAACACGCAAACACGTCAGCACGCACACACACTAAGAAAACACAGCCACACACACGCACACATACACAAAGAAACGCACACACGTACACACACGTACACACACGCTCATGCGCACAAACACATACGTGCGAGTAAAGACACGCGCACACTAGCACTACACCCACACGTGCGGACCAAATTTGCAAATAGTCAGGAATAGACAGTTTAAAGGCTTTCAAATCGCACATAGGATTTAAATGTCTGACCTTGACTTTCATTTATGCTCATTGCAAAACACACCTTCACAGGAAACTGGACTCCAGAATTTATATGAAAGTTTCGAGTCAAATAGAACTAAGAAGATCATTGGCAGTAGAACTGTTTCACCTTTGTATGGATCACCAAAAACGGTTACATCAAATCACATTGGTTTGCAATCTGGTAAGAACACATCTGGTTCCGTTAGTTGTTTTTGACGGTTCCAATGATGAAGAATCATGATTGGGGATCCAATTTGGAGATTTAGAATGTGAAGACCAATTCCAGATAGTTGCAAAGAGTATCAAATCTCCACAGGATTTTTTTTGTTAATTACACAGGATCACCACTTATCAAGGCCCGGGGCCACTTGAGGATAAGACACATATTCTTGGAAGGGTTACGCAATTTTCATAATAAGATGTTTCACACATTGCTTTTTGGGTGTTGAAAGATGACACGACAACAGTTTTACAAAAGCACAAAGATGATTCTTTACTTATTAGGCCGGTCGAATGATGATGACGCCAGGAATTCAAATTCGGGATCTACATAGTCTGCTGTTCTTCCTTTCGCTTCCAAAGGACTTTCAATTTTATCCCTGACTGACTAGCAGACTCAACTGTTCTGCCTCAACTCTGCGATCTGAATAACTCTCTCCCATATTGAGAATTCTTTTTTTTGCTATGACGTCAGAAGTGGGGTTCCAAAACGTGACCAACTCACGTGGCTTAGTACACGTTTTCTAAACACACTTTTGACAACAAAGAATTCTCAACTAACCTATTTTAACCTAACCTAATTTTTACAATATATTTTTAATTTGTATTGCTCATTAGTTTTAGCTGACATTTTTAATATTCAGTTTCATAAAAGAATGACAATTCTGTTTTACAATATAAACAATATTTAACTATTTTGTGATAGTATTTTTCAATAGGCTGTATTTAACATTCCGATTTCTAACATTTTATCTCTGAACCTTGTATTACAAGGTTCGAGTTGGCTTATTCTAATCTCATTTTTACTTATTTAATGTTCTTATTTACATGGAAAGGGGACAGTATTTCCTTGTAACTATTCAAGTGGTTCACAAGACACTCCGATGATTTTTCGTTGTTTTTCATGTCCAGATAAGCTTTGTCTTTTATTTGCTCCGGATTACCGACACATTTACTAAGCTCAGTCGGAATCTTAATTGTGTCAGGTGGAGAAGTGATTGGAAACTGACTATTACCAATTTGGAGAAGCAATTTTGAGAAGTCGGCTGGGGCTGCGTGTAATTAGTAATTTTTTAATCAGTGTGAGGATTTGACGTTGGAATGCCACTCATGGAATACTTGTTTCCTGTGATGTCTTGCAGTGTTCGGTCAATTTCTTTATAAGCACCCTTGTGTGTCATCGGGTGTTTTTTTTACATGGGGGATCACCACTTATCAAGGCCCGTAAGTCACTCGGGGATAAGGGTTATGTTGTGTACAATAATCAATGGGATAATATCGTAGTAATAGTTGGTATTGGAGATTTGATAAAGCGTCTTACTTAAGGGGGCGATTAATCAGGAATTTGTTTATGTTGGACTTGAAGACGTCCAAGTTGTCTTTATTTACAATGATTGCTGAGGTGTTTCGAATGATATTTGACAAAGCTGAGGTAACAGTAATTTTGCAAACTGGCTGGTTAAGTCGATGAGTATCTGATGGTACTTTAAAAGTAAAGAGTGCGGACACTTTGAAGTAGAGTGGAAGCAATGTCACTTGATACCGTTGAAAGCACATGCTTTCCCATGGATCTACTTTTTGCAAGGATCAAATTGATTAGAAAATTATTGCTTCTGCCAACTGGAGCATCAAGAAACATGATGTTTTGTTCATTTCACCTTGTGCTATGAATGAATTGTAAACTTCTCTTTGATAATCTGTCAGTTTTTACATATTTTCTGATTGTAGGGGAAGTTCTTCAATATTATAATTTACTTCACATTGATACTCGCAATACTTTCATCCCCTCCTTGTCTTAGTCCAGGTAATCCATAGTTTTCCAATCGTTGACCGCACATAAGGAGAACTTTTTCTTCAATTAGATAAGTTTGGTTGTAGATGTCATCATTAAAATCTGCTTCTGGATTGTTAGCCTCTGTTTGTAAACAGACCATATCTTGAAAAGTGTAGTATCTGTTATTATACTACACTTCTGCTGCTCTATTCTCAGTCAGTAAATGATAAATACTTCTAGACGGAGGCACTTTAAATTATTGTCTCACTCCAGAGTATTCTCTTTTGGAATTAAAACATTAAAAACCGACCTTGTTTCTTACTAATTCTGCTCTTCTGAGGATGCAAGTAAATGAGGATATTATTAAAAATTATTTTTTCTCTATCCCCTTAACCCCCCCCCGCCGGGCAGTGGCATTTAAAATATAAAAAATGATTTATTTTGGAGTAGAAACTTATTAATATATGGAATTGTTTGTAGTTGTTAAGGCCATATACGCAGCTTGAAGTTTCTTAACAACTTTTTCGTACAGAATGATTAAACAAAAACTAATGAAGTACATCGGTGTAGCAAATTTCTGCTCATGGAGAATTTATGTAATAAAACATGAGAAAGTAGTTCATTTTTTTCCTTCAAACATATGTGTATCCTTTTTTCTAAAGACAGAAAACCCTATATATCTTTAATAAAAGAAATTTATTAAATGCATCGTTTTAAAACCAAAATAAACGGATCAACACCCACACAATAAAGTTTCTTAAAAATTAAAATAATTGGAAATAAATTTCAAAAATTTATTTCGGTTTTAAACGAAATATAATAAAATTAAAAATAGAAATAATAAATCAGCTTTAAAGAATATTTCTAAACTAGCGGCTGCGCCGCGTCGGGATACACAACGCAGAGTCAAACACAAAATCGAGTACACTCAATATCAAGTACACTCAACATCGTCTTACCATCAACGCTTACCTTTTGAACTCGAAGTACGGGAAATTCTCATATGCACAAAATAAAATCACCGAAAAAAAAATACCCTAACTAAGAGTAAGGAAAATGAATAAACGTTGCATAAAATGATAGTTAAAATTATTACGAACCTGGAATCGTCTTGTCTATAGTCAAACGCGTTATCCATTGTGCCACAAGTCCTGTCCATATGCTGAAAGATGTTACCGCGACTGTATACAGACAGTGCTAAATTCCGTTGACATAGGCAGGTAACCTTTTCGACAATTACACAAAACGGTCCCAAAACCTTTATTTCGGGCTTTTTGTGTGATTCGGCGTCGTTCGTTACGAACAATATATAGATAATGACAATCTAGAGACTCATACCTTTTAGGGGGAAAAAGAATTGTTCAATTCAGTGTATCTGTTCGAAAGTTTTATTGGCATATATACACACCCACATAAATAAACATTTAGAATTTTATTTACAGTATAATTTAAAACAAGTCAATTACATTTAATAATGTTGCTTTTCAGTTTTATCAGCTATTTAAACCTGTGTTACATGTTTTTCAAGAAACAAATCATAAAATCAAACAGGTTTAATTTAAATGCATTACAAATTAAACATTACGTTATTTTTGTTTCAAAAATTTTTTGTTTACCTTTTGTTCTAAAGAAATAAAACATTTAATAAAAGATAATTAGTAAATGTTATTTCTTTCAGCTGTCTTTGCAACAAATACATACATTAATTTAATGTATAATAATTATTATTTATTGTAAATATATTAATTGTAATGTATAATATATATTAATTGTTGTGTATAATGTATATATATATATTTATAATAATGTATAATATATATATATGCATTATAATCTGTGATATATATATGCATTATAATATATAATACATATATTTTTTCTATGTATAATATATATATATACATGTATATTCATTATAATGTATAATATATATTCAATATAATGTATACTATGCATATTCATTATAATGTATAATATATATATATTCATTATAATGTATAATATATATCAATTCATCACAATTTATCATTATTTACGTTTTTTTAAAGTTATCACTTACAAATTACACGAATTTCTGCTTAAGAAGCAAATGACTACTTAGCTTAATTATTATATGCGCCTTTTTTCTAGTCTTTCTTTATCACTTAAGCATTGGGAACTTCATTCTTGAAAAATTCTATAAAATATATATGACGACTACTAACTCCAAACTTGAGAGTGCAAATTGAACTCGGGTTAGTGGCAGAACAAGTCATTTGTTTACAGCTTTTGTGGAATGATGCTTCACTAACTGTTAACCGATAAGTGGCCATTTGTTTTTTTGTTTTTTTTTATTCAGTGTGTTTGGACAACATATTTTCAAATTCTAAAAAAAAAACAACTTAATTTTAGCATGTTAAAAGTATACAGGCTGTTCGATAATTAAATTCTACTACGTTCGTTGTTGCTTTTTTTTGCTGTTGTTGTTTGGCTTTTAAAATTTTCGACTGTTAACTTTTATACACTTTAACCAAGTTGGACCGACCGCTACATACGTCCAGACTAAATCTTCGACTGGAACATTTTCGTATCAATAACCGTTTTCAGCGTCCACAAGTATCAGAACGCGTAAGTACATAACATTGCAATTTGATCACCTTAACACATGGAACAAAGGGATTATGTTACGTTTCCGCGTGTAGTGATACACCAAAAACGCCGGAACGTTCAAATCAGTTTATTCCAGTTTTTCTCTTCTATTCCCCAAGACTGGATGTCAATGGAACTCTACCACTAGGAGGACATCCCCTGTCTTAAATTTGCGTGCCACGTACATGAACTTTTATTCTCATCATGGAAAATTGCCACATCGAACGAGATATTAATTCTTCTATTAAACAATGTTATTTTGAACTGCTGTTTTCTCATGTGATGAACACATATACGCATACAATTCTCTTACTTAATAACTGTTTTTCTCTTTAAAATAATCGCATTTATTTCAAGCCACGTGTGACACTCTGTTCATAAAAATCAGTAATTTTAGAGTCCATGTTATTCTTACCAAATTCTCATTTAGCTAGTTATGCATAATGAATACTCATTACAAGAAAACACTTACATTTGAATGGATTGAATTAATATTGCTGGCGCGTAAATACTTGTTATTTCGTGTTAATATAGTGATTTTTCGTTCTTTATCAAGTGTCGTTATTTTCCGGAAATATTTCTATATTTTTATTTTATGTGAGGATGTTACCTGGTGGCACCTTTCTATTAATGGGCGATCTTGTTAAATTATCTTTTAACAATCCCACGGATACGCTATTACTTTCGACTTTGGAAGAGCTTCCTGCACTTCCAGCCTTGGTTCTAAAAATTAATAGCTCCCGATTATGAACTGGTGAACATTGACTCACAACCTTACAAACTATTTACTCCCGGACAGACTACCTATAATTGGTGACCCCTCTACTGCTTGAGTTACTATAAAGTGAATAAATGCTTTAAATTATAGGGAATTATAAAAAAGTGCTTAGATCGTTTTTAAACAACAGAGGTTTTAACCCTCACCCAAAAAATTACTTTGAAAAAATAAATTTAAATCGATTTTTAAGAATAGTTAGCTGAAAATAATGATGAAAAACAAAAAAAAAATAGTCAATAAATATTTGTTAATAAAAGCAATAAATGCTATTTTTCTACTTACACGAATGGGTTTTATTTATTTTTTAAAGTATTTTCAATCACTTTTTTTTTGATCTCCAAACGAAATCTCCAGATCCAACAGGAAATACGCTAAATTGGCAATACTGGTTATTCCCTTTGAAATTATTAGCTTAAAGGGAAATAAATCTTATAGTTATAGATGGGAGTTCCGGTTTTATACGTAACTGTTTTATTAATAACTAGCGGGGGTACCCGGCGTTGCCCGAGTGTTTGTTTCCGGGACGGGGGGAGGGGAGTTTAAAAAATGTTATGGTAGGTAAGTAGGAAGAATCAAACCCGGAGTCATGAGTAAAAGTAGGAAAATAAAGTGTGAAAAAAAAAAAAAAAAAAAAAAAACATCTGCAACGTTAACAGTTCGGCCACCAAGAAAAGTCCATTCCAGTTGTTTAGGAAAAAAAAAACGACTACGGTAGGTCGGCGCGAACGTGAAAATATAATGTGAATTGTCCAGCTCGCTAACCACTACGCCACAGAGCAGTGCAGCTTAGTTTAGTGATTTTAAATAACTTCACATGAAAGAACTACGAAGCCAAACTGGTGTTCTCTTCTCAACTGTTCCTTGTGAACGATCCCCAAACGGTGTTAAGTGGTGGCAGGGGGAGAGGAGGAATTTATAAGAGAGCAAATATTTTACCACTTCCATTGATCTTAACCGATTTTGGCCGTGACTTCTCAGCAGAAAAAGTATAGAAATCTAAGATTATCGAGGAATTTGAGAAATAATAAGCCTATAACACACCTCAGATATTGTTCTGCCGTTTGTGCATATTATATTTGCATGAAATATCTTGATTTTTAATCCTATTAATGTCAAAATCAGACGGGAAAAAATGAGTTCATTTTATTTATATAGAGATAAAAAATAAATTAAACCAAATATAAACTGAATAAAAAAATAACAAAATAAATTTTAAATAATATTTTTAAATTGTACAATTCAAAAGGTTCTATTACAGGAAATAATTAATAAGATCGAGCTAATTATTAAAATAGATTTTGTTTAATGTAATATGCAAATGAGATCATTCATTCAGTGCAGCTTTCGTTTGTAAATTACTATATATATAATCCAGGCCCAATGAAAATATAGCTTAGAAACCAACTCACAGGACTAAAGACTTAAAACCTAAATTTAGAACTATGTAACCACCACTCCTAAACCCCACTGGCGAGCCTCCCCCACCCCCAATAAGAAATTATTTAAAAATCAGCGTATTAGATTTACACTAAACCCTCCACCCAGTAGTATTACATTAAAACTTTTAAAATGTACCGAAAATATAACATAAGAAAAGCTCCCCAGATTCAGCCTAACCCACCTCAGTCACCCATACAGACATTCCCCCATCCCTATCCTACTCCCTCCGACTACCAGCTAAGCGTTCCATCTAGATGCTAACCCCTACTGATAATATAACCTAGATTTGAACACAGTTGAACTACTCCAGCATTGGACAATGTCCATCAAAAGAGCCTCCGCTGAAAAAATACAGTTTTTCGCCAGCCAAATTAGGAGGAATAAAATTCACCAGACAAAAACATCCACGAAAGACCAACCCAAAAAAATATTTGGAGAAATATGGAAATTTAAAGGACTGCTATAAACTGTACTTTTGGACCTCTCGGAGATTAATACTACTACATAAGCAGCTATGGCGATTCGAGGGACATGTACCTCGTGTTCATAAACGAAAAAGTATGTATTCATCTTTCTAGGACTGACCTGTCTATATAAACATAATTTTGATGGCCTTCTAATTAAACTTCAGGAAATTTGAAGTTTTTAAGTGGACGCTTGAAATTTACCGTTCCCAGTAAAGCAATCCTTTAATTTAAACTCACGGGCCTTTGTTCAGCGAGCATTTACGCTTTCCCGGCTTATTATACATCATTTTTTTTAATACGGATATATGTATGTGTATGCGTATATATGTATGTATATATATATATATATATATATATATATATATATATATATATACTCTCTATTTTACTTTATTTATACGAGTCCACTCACCCCTAACCCCAAAACCCCATTTCCTGCTATGTTAACCCCCTCCCACCTGTCTGCATCCTTTTCTTTTACGCACCCCTAATAATTTAATATTAACAGTACTCACATTATTATTGTTATTGGTAATGGTTGTGGCAATGTTTGGAGGTGGTGGTAGAAGCATTATCATTATTATTACTGCACTGTTTTTTACGCTATTACTATTGTTATTATTATTACTGCTTTTATCATCATTATTATAATTATAATTTTCATTAAAACTGATATCATTATTATCACTTCCGTAATTGAACCATAATTGCTACTATTATCTCCATCTTAACTGTCATTAACAGTAATTTGGAATTTAATTTTATCACAACTATTGGTAACATTATATATAATGTTTAAATTTTATGTTTACTTTTAATTTGGTCCTTTATTTTTATTTTATTTATTTTATTCTATTTTTCTTAATAATAATTTTTTTTCATATTTAATTTTACATCTAATTTATGTCCAACTTTATTATCACTACTATTATTATAATTGTCGTTACTCTTATCTTCCGTACTATTATAATTACCCTACTATTATTTGGTATATTTTTACCACTCTCATAAGTAGCTATGATTCCCTTACTCCCCCATTTTAACATCAATATGTATGCTTAACTTTTTACATCAAGTTATACGTACTCATAGTCATTGTCACCCTAATCTCCAACCGCCCACTTATGATCATACTCCAAATATCATAACAGTAGAAACTAATAAATATATTGCAGCATATTACCTTCCAGTTCTAAAACCTTACATAACCCCCGCCAAATTAATCAAAATTACCCGCTCCATAGAAAATAGACACATCATAAACCGTTAAAATAAACCACCACACAGCAGCAATACGCCCCCTATTCAACCATGACACATTTACACCTTAATCTCAATACTATGTTAAAGACAATTTATATTCTTATATATCATACTATATATAATAAGCTTCTTCTTATTTATTTAGAATTCATTAAATCTTCCACCAACACTCTATAATTCCTCTTAATCTTTTTCATCCCTAACGAACCTTACGCTAGACGCCGCATCCCCACCATGCTGCCTAGCACCTTCTCTACTCTTCTGATGAGAAGCGTTAGGCTTCGATATGCCCTCTCATAAAGAGTCCCTTCTGTCCCCCAAATGTTGCCTGTATTCCATTATTCAATAAATGATTCATTCTATATCTACCTATATATAGTTTTGTGTCTTTATTTCATTCTCTTGTTGTCCTATTGTATAAGCTCCGATAATTATTGTTGAGCTTGCCATTATCCGGATGAGTCTCCGTTTGTGGGATTGATATTTCTCTTTCCTCTTTTGCTTAAAGCTATATATATATATATATATATATATATATATATATATATATATATATATATATACTTTAAATACATATAGATAGATTATTAGAAAAATATGGACCAGTTGTGGTAAGACTACTTATGTTACCTACGGATGAACTGATTCATGCACAATAAATACAGGAAGAGCAAACTGTATTACAGGAGTTATTATCCATTCTTTATTAAATTTGTTATTGCTTTTTTTGTCGAATTATTTTAACGGCTTAATGGGTCGGATAATTTTTTTAACGTGGATATGGCGATGGACAGCGGTCAGCCAGTTGAAGAAGAAAAAAGATAGAGACGACGAATAATTTTGCAAAAACGAAATGGACCAAACCACAGACGGTTTAAATATATATCGACGAATTCATACAAAAAACGCGTTAGTGTAGAAAATTTATTAATAGCCCAAGAACTACCATCGCTTAACCAAGATTGTATGGCTTTGCAGAAAGAACCTTCATCATGGACAGAAAAAAATCAAAACGCTAATCCAGTCGACAGAAGGAACAAGTTACAAAACTTTTTGGAACAATGAACTAGAGATAAAGATGATTAATCACATGCAATGGTTATGATACTTGGAACCGACTTTTTACAACCGAGGGGGATTTTAAGGACTTATCAAAAACACAAATAGTCACTAAAGACTTTGTGTTACGCATGGAATACATGGGGCGTCGAAGGACGACAGTTTCTGCTTTTAAAGTGCTGGGAGCGGTTCCTAGCGAATATATATATATTCGCTTTCTTTTAAAATATGCGGAAATACCGGTTATTGATGTCGACAATTATAACGATATTTGGACATTCGAATAAATAAGAAAACGTTCAATACAAATCTCGTACTACATTGATGCGGGGGAGCAAAACTCACAATTGTGGTCGTAGAGCGACGACCTGCTTGTTGGATATGTAGGTAGTGGGTCACTTAACTTTTAAATGTCCAAAATAATACAGCTTCACCACACCCCAAGTACCGTACACTTGAACACCCGGCCCCTAAGTTGGTTATCTTCTTCCAGATAAGAAATTCCTTTTAGATTGCATTCAAAAAACCCGTCAGATCCCCCGACTTTCACCCTAGATGAACATTGTGCAATATAACATATAAGTTTCCATAAAAGAAAGACGTATAGGCATTAATAAGCGGGAAAAAGCTGCATCCCCTGAATCGTATGTCAAGTACCAATGGAAAAGGAGATTATAGACATAAGATGCAGTAAAGATCCGCGGGAACAGAATTACAAGGACTTACTTAAGCTGAAAAAAAGGCGAGACAACGACGGAGAAGAAGATAACATCAAATACCTTCACATCCAGTAAAAAGTAGACAGCAAAGTCTGTCCCTCTCCCTGTTAAATGTACTGAAGAAGAATTATACGTTGATATCCCTTAATCTGTCCTCTAAAGCTGAGACTTGTTCCCGTAAATCCGCCTCAGTAAAACTTGTAACTTTCGTGTCTCAGAGAGAAGACAAGTCCAACTTAAAACAAGCACTAAAGTCGAAACCACTTCGCTAGACCCTCCCCGTTCTCAACCCTCTGTAATATTCCCTCAAAATACGCCACTCCCTCTCCAATAACAATCTATATGCCAACTCCTCTATTACCTATGCCACCGCATTCTCAAAAACATCAGAGGAGCTCTTTATTGGAGAGTGAAGGTCGGAAGAAACGATTCTTTTTTTTTATACAGGCAAAGACATCTGTCAGATCAGGCCCGAAACTGACGGCACTATGAAAGCTTACCACAAAAAAAGACATTATAGAAATATGCACACATTTAAGGCGGTAAACAACCAAGACGTTGAAAACGCTAATAAGTTTCCACGCGCGAAGATACTAATAATGATTAGTAGAGCTGGGGAAGAAGCGAAATGTGTGTGGGACATGAGGGGGGGGCAAATACATCTATTAAAAATGCGCTCTTAATTTCTTTAATGGCAAACGACTAACGGACTTAAAAACAAACTTTGTGTTGGATCTACCCTTTCATTTACAGAGCTATTAAACGTTCCTCTTAGAAATCCGGGCGTGTCCTCATTAGTCTCATTACCACTAGAATAGGACAGGGTTCTCTGGGGATTGCCTCAGTTTCTTAAAACCGGCCATGTTAGTTTCAGATACTCAAATATAAACTACTATAATGCCACTCAAAGTAGCTAGTCTGAATGGACGAGGGTTGGGGGACACCGCTCGTAAATTTCCATTTGTACGTGACCTACAAGATCTCGGCATAGATATATGTTGTTTAGAGGAGACGCGCTTTATTTCAAGTTATTATCAGGGCGTATTGTCTACAGAGGTTCAGCTCTATTAAGCATATTTCTATGCTTGCTAAAAGGGATTACTGCTAGTAAAGTTCACTTTGAATGCGTCATGTGACCAGGTATTTGCAGATCCAGAGGGAAACTGTATGGGCTTGATATTACCGCAAAGGAAGTGTCATTTCGATTTATTGAGGTTTATGGCACTACGACCGAACTCAGCGGGTAGCCTTTTTTCGGCGGATCTAGCCCTCATGAATACGTCTCGTCGGATTATTTTAGCGGGACACGAGAATGTGGTCCTGTAGCCTGATTTAAATGGCAGGGTAAACTTTTTAGGAGTACTAACACGAGGGAAAGTGATAAACTATTTCGGAATTTTATCGAAAAGTTTAATCTTGTTCATAAATTCCGGAATTTAAAATCCTCTGACATATTATGGAATTGAACGGTAAACGCGTCGATACTACTCTCGAGTTACATCGATCGGTTCCTTGAAAATAGACGAAGGGTTTTTAGATTGTGTAAGTTTTTATAATATAGTTTATTAAAATCATAGACTGGGTACTGGACGGTCAACACCTCGTCATTCGAGTTGGCGAACTTCTGGGATATGATGGGAATTGACGGGATCAATATTCAAAAAAGTAGTGGGGTCACCTAAAGAAAATGATTAGGTCCATCGTTGCCGATTATAGAAGACGACTCGACCTTTATTCTATGGCAACGAGGGCGATATTAGAAGCTAGATTAGAACGGGCGGTGGAGGAGGGGTATAGCGATAACTTTACTATAGTTATGGTTGAACTGGAGGTGACAAGGAGGACAAGGAATTTCTAATTAGGGTTAGGTTAAAAAGGCATCCGAACGAGACAACAACCATGACCGCTTGTGTGCGTGCAGAAGACCATCGATGGTCCACTGCGTCACATTGACTGTCGTACCTTGACTACAAATGACGAGATTTGAAAAAATTTCAGGAACTTTTCACCAAGGTGCCCTGTCAGACAATGGCGCAGTTTGCTACTTATTTAGCCGACATTTCTAGGTGTAAAGGCTGTATAAAAGTGGAAGATATCCTGGAAGCTCTGAAACACGTCGGGCTGGATAAATATCCCATGATCGATGGCCTGCTTTACGAAATATATTTGAGGTTGTCGGTGTTCATTCCCAAATGCTTTTCCAGGGTTTTCATTAAATTTCTCCTTAATTACCGACAACAGAAGCTTTGTCTAACCTACATAGAACGAATGCGTACACCTTGTGAGGGAAATGGCAGCTTCTGGAAGGAAGACACTAAGAAAGCCTCCCCATCTTTTAAAAGAGTGCACTCGGGTGAGGAGAAGGCACATGGATTACCCCTTTTATCGCGTATGTCGACGTGCCTTGAAGTTATTGCTCCGGGTGACAGAATGCCTCTCTGACGCACCACTGTTATCCCGCGAGGCAGTATATCGAGTTATGGTGAGGGGAAATGCGCGAGATGATAAGATTAGGGAGCTCGGCCTTCTGAAGGAGGAGCTATGCTTAATTTGGCCTTGGGAGCGCGGGATGAGTTGTTTTGACAATTACGAGGCATCACCTAACAGGCTGATAATGAAAAATGCACTGGTTCAGAAAAAAGATTAACGCAACTGATTTAGCAGGGACACCGAGTTGTGTCCGACGGAAGACTTATAGTAAATATCAGTCATCTCTTCTTTTACTGCACTATCTTGGTTAGTTGGATACTTCTACCATCGCTGGACCGATCAAGCACCACCAACGCACATCCCGACTCGAATTCTCTCTATTACCACGCCATCACTTTAATTTAAATAAAAATATATTTTGATTTAAGAGCGTGTATCTATTATTCGCGCGTATTTTGCTAACAATGCGAAACATAAATTATACAGACAAAAATATTACATATCAAGCAGACCGACCTTCGTTGTCAAATCCTTAAGTAGGCTTAGATATGTTTTAATTAATGCGGATTTTGTGATTATTATTACTTTGTAAGATATCGACCGGTCAATGCCGAAAGGTGTGCTGGTCGACGCTTATTATAATTGTAATTAACATTGATAAAAAATAAAGTGCCAGAAGAATGTTTTCATAGTTAAATAAATGTTTACAGATAAAATTTACGGCTAAAACACAGAATCGAATTTGCTCCCTATGTGTACCGTTACAAAAGTTTATACACGTGATAATATGCAGCCCTTAATATGTAGGGACCAACACGTTGTAGA
This sequence comes from Euprymna scolopes, assembly GCF_053919585.1. Taxonomy (NCBI): domain Eukaryota; kingdom Metazoa; phylum Mollusca; class Cephalopoda; order Sepiida; family Sepiolidae; genus Euprymna; species Euprymna scolopes. The sequence goes on from NC_136513.1 coordinate 39,027,108, forward strand.
CTTCGCCGAAAAAGCGACAAAGACAAGGAATATGAAAGGAATTCAACCTGCTGTTTCCGGTTTAAACAACAGATATTCATTTCCACATCTTTAATGTGATAGACGCCCATCTGCGCACAATTTCTTTTTATAACTTTTTCTTCCTTGAGGCGACGTTACTTCGCACACGGCTGAGTCATTTAAATACAGCTCCCATAAGCATGTCCGCGCATTTTATACATGTCAAAACCACTACAATATCAACTGACAAATTAGTTTCGTGGCGCCCGTTCCGCACACACAAAGAAACTAAGTCACTTGCACACACACACATATATATATATATATATATATATATATATATATATATATATTATATATATAATATATAATATATACAATGTATAATATATACATAATATATATAATATAATAATATATACAATATATATATAATATACTAGCATTTTAGCCCGGCTTTGCCCGGGTGTTTTGAGGTGTACGCTTAGCAAAACAAAAAAAAGTCAAATTTTTTTTAATTTGACCCCTATTATGACCCCTTAAAATTTATAGTTTCGGGCTCAAATCACTTTATTAAGTTAGATTCAGGTTCAAGGAACCTATATATAAAATTTCAAGTGTCTAGACCCAAAATTGTCGGAGGAGTTTGGTAGAGTTCTTAAAGGTCAAATCGTTGAAATTTGACCCCTTAAAAGCAAAATTTCTGGCTGACACCCGTCACATCGATTTTCCCAAATCTCAGTACCAGGTATTTCAAATTTCGAGTCTATAGACTAAAAATTGACAGAGTTATTGCGTAGGGAAATGTACACAGACAGACAGACAGACAGACAGACAGACACGTTCACTTTTATAGATATATAGATACAATATATATATATATAATAAAATATATATACTCGGGGTTTTTTTATATTCAAAAGTAATGGACTAATGAATTCAACGAGGTTGTTAGATAGTGCTCAATAAAAAAAGCTGATAATACTTGTTTATTGTTATACAAACATGCTCACATCCCGCTGCTACAAATAGCCACTTGTTTCAATCAAACAACAGATATCATCATGCAGCGACTTGACTACTCAAAAGTTCAATGAATAATGGATTTTTATTTTAGGTAGGAACTCTTTAAAAGTTGGAGTTAAAAAACTTAAAACACAGAACTTTAATTATAAAATGTAAAGAGGGAGGGGCAATTTAAATAAAGTTAAAAGATTACAATGGAGAGAGAATGATTGAGAAGAGAAAAAAAAGGAATAGAGAAAGAAATAGAGAAAGAAAATAGAGAGAAAAAATATATTTATATACATATATATATATATATATAATATGGAGAAGAAAAGAAAAATATATAAATGGTTATTATAAAGAGAATAAGGACTAGAAGGGAAAGGAAAGGAAAGAATGATGAGATCTAGGTAAAGAGAGGAAGAGAGAAAGAGAGAAAGTAAGAAGTTGACAGTATATAGAAAAAGAAAAAGAAAAAGATCTGCGTGTCAACCAATTTATGAACAATTATACAATTCAGTAATGAAACATATTATTACAGATACAAACAGAAGATACAATCCAAGCGTCAGAAATGAACATGTAAAAAAAGACAGCAAATGTATCCAGCCAACATATTTATCATCTTACATACGTCCACGAGTAATATCAACGCAGTTCAAACATACGTCTACAATTAATTAGGTCCTTTATGCTAAATGATATAAGTTTAAAGTTTTCGCGTTTTTATTAGATAAATATATAAATAAAAGAAAAAAAATAATGATAAAACAATATTAAAATTATTATTATTATTAATAATAATAATAATAGTAATAATAAACATAATAGTAATGATAATAATAATAATAATAATAATAAAAACAGAATAAAATTAATATTTATTATCTTTTTAATATAACATATTTAGCCATAAGAGGGGATTAAATAAGTTAAATAGGGCCAATAATTATAAATAAAAATCTACTAATATTTATGTATATAAAAAGAATACAATACATATATGTATATATGCACATACACACACACATATATATATACACACACACACACACACATATATATATATATATATATATATATATATATATATATACATGCACATAAGTAAAGGTGTAACTATACTATTAAGTTGAAAGTTTAGGCTATTCAAGTATAGATATAAAGTTATATTAAATCACAAATTAATACATTCAAGACCAGATTACGAATAACACAGATACAAGTACACTTACCTATAAATATATAAATATATTCAGGCAAAAGAAGTAATTAAATCAACGAAATACTCAAAATAATAATAATAATAATAATAATAATAATAATAATAATAATGATAATAATGATAAAAACAGAATAAAATTAATATTTATTATCTTTTTAATATAACATATTTAGCCATAAGCTTTCTTTTTTCAGCTGTACACGAGCGTCTACAGGAACCTGACGAAATCAAAATGTTCCCTGACCACAAATACGTTGTTATGTTGGTGACTGGAATTCTCCATTGTGTAATCGGTCTCGTCATTGTAATCACGGCCATTATTCAGTTCAGAGTGCAGACTGTGCGTAACATGTATGGTTATGGGGCAGCTGTCTCTAGTATATGGGTAAGTGAACAATATTATTAATTTCATTACTTTTAACCACAAGCATAAAAAGCTAGTGTTGGCACATTGAATCGGAATCGGAATCGGAATCGGAATAGGGAATCGTAATAATTAGAAGATTTTCGGTTATCGGAATCGGAAGCTTTTTCCTCCTATATTCTGATGCCCAAAACGATTCTTTTTAATTGTTTATTTTGTGGTTTGCTTATGTTTAAAACTTCATTTTATATTGTTAAAACGATAAATGCTTATTGATTCGAAGCCATTAATGAAATTCAAATCCCAATAATACATCTTTAAGTTTGCGATAATATATGCGTAGATTACGTGTGTTTTTTACGGTAAATATAACTACATCTCAACGTGGTTATTTCGGTTCTCGCCAGATCACTGTAGTTAAGCAACATTGAGCCTGCCCACTACCAGATGGTAACCATTTGGGAAGGTGAGGCGCTGAATGTACCGCGAGGTAAAATACCAGGTTGAGAAACTGGCGCGATCTATGCTTCTCTGGAGGGTAGATGGAACTCTCTTAAACCGTGGTAGGCACCCCATCTAGCGATGCCGTCACGGTACAAATTCCCTTGGAAGCCCGGTGAAGCATCAAGTATTCAGCTACCGACAAAATTTGAATTAAACTATAAACTCGTGTAGTGAGTTCAATCTCGGCTGTGGGGGCGCTGGGTGGATGGTTAGGGTAAATATAGCTACACATTTAAAGGTGTTCGACGAATAGGAATCGGTAAGCGTATCGAATCAGAAATGCAAAATAAAATTAGTAATTGCATCATAATTGTGAAGAATTGTAATCTCCCCATCACTAATATATATTAGTCGTTACTGTCTGAGCTATACCAAATAATATTTAATACACGTCTTATATCTTAAAGAAAGTATTATAGTAGCTATAATAAGATGCAGTGCATTAAAAAAAGTTTTAATCTTTCGCCACCAATCCCACTAGTGTTTTGTTTTTGTTTTTGTTTTTTTGGTCTTTGATAAAGCTTCCTATTAAAGATAAGTTTGGAAGCAAATAGATGAAGTATGTATAAATTACGGGTACTTGCTCTGGAAAATATGATAATTACTTAACGTTGTTATCATAAATATACGGCATAATCGCGTTCACACACCGGTTCTCGTCAGATCACCGACATTAAGCAACGTTGAGCCTGGTTAGTATCAGACGGGTGACCATTTGGGAATTCTAGGCGCTGTCTGTGCTCTCCGCTTATCTCGGCATTTGTTTCCAGTCGTCCTGTATTTCACTTGCCACTGGTATTTAATAATGTCGACTCAGGAGAGATGTGGTTGGAGATTGCGCACCTCCCGCCACAAAAAAAATTTCACGCGCAAGCAACTCTTCGTGGGTATCCATAGTCTGTCCAAGACTGAAGGAGCCTGCTTGCTATATGAGTTATCATAACAATAAAATGCTTTGTTAGTTTCAAGAACATCAGATTTAATCTACGTCTAATGCAAGGTTAGTTAAACAAAAGGTAACTTAATTTTTATTGAATGTTAATATATGTAGGAACAGGTAAACTAATTTGTCTTTCAGACTGGAAGGAGCTTATAAGTAAGAATATGCCATTGGATTCGTATAATAGACGAATAAGTAAACAAACTGACACAATAAATTGCAACATGTTTTTCTTTTAAGACTTTATTTCAGGTTGAGTCTACTCTACATCATCCCAAACGTAGGACAAGATTTGAGTTTAACATTTCGAAATTGAAATTTCCGAATTACAAGTCATTTTCCATTACGTTTTAAAAACAATAACTCGGTCAATTTTCGTGATAAACTAAAACAAATCTTGCATTCTTACTTTATTTAATTTAAATAGTTTCAGTAAATCATCTGAATCAATTCATCCTTTGTCTGTCATCATTGTAACAACTTTGATGCTGTGATTGCAAAGGCGTAGATGAGTATATCTGTTTACAGACCGACAAGCCTTATTGACGAAGACACTGATCTTCTGTTCGGCTATTTTCTGCAGATGTTCTCACTGCACTCTATTTCAGCATTGACAAGGTGAAATCATACATCTATAATGTCAAAGTTCTCAAATATGTGGTTGTTTAAGTAGTTTGCAATCACCTATTGTTTGTGTGTGCCTTTACAGGATGTGATTAAGTGTCTTATGTGTTCTTGATTGGAACAACTTTGTCCTCTTCTATCTTCCATCCTCCACTACATTCCATCAACTCCATAACCTGATAATAAGTACACAGAAAATGAAATCTACAAACGATTGGAGGGAGTCGTTCTTTCGTGATGAATATCTTCACCCTTGCAACTTTCTAGTCGACACCAGTAAGTCATTTTGATGTCCATTGAACCGCGCTTTGATATCCTTAGAACCATTGGTGTCCACAACATCCTGTGTTTACTTTTGTCGTTGTAAACTTTTCAACAGTCTTTTATTGTCATTTCTCTTTTGATGAATCGCTAGAACACTGGCGGTTCACAACAACGCAGTCTTTTGAAGTACTCCAACATTGCAATGGATCCACATTTTCTCAATCCATATCTTGTTGTCACACTCCCTAGTGTCCGCACCACAATAGGAACAACTTCTACCTTATTCAACTTCCAAAACCTTTTTATCTTCCTTTTACAGTCTTGGTATTTTTTACTTCCTTTTTTCTGCTATATTAATGACTAGCGGGGGGTACCCGGCGTTGTCCGCGCGTTTGTAGGTGTTGGTGTGTTTTGGGATAAATGAAAAGAAAAATCGTTGGCCGGGTGTCCCGGATGTTTGTTTAAAAAAAACGAAGCCTTGACGCGCAGTTGGAAAATAATAAAGTGTGAAAAAAAAAACCCTGCGACGTTTAACGGTAGGTGCCCGTTTTTGACCAGTTAATGACGTCAACTTTGAGTGCGGGGCAGTGTTTTATTTACCGCCAGTCTGTTCGCTTCTTTTTTTTTATACGAAAAAGCTTAATGCACATGCGGCGATCGCAAATTGTTGAATATTAATCTTTTCAAAGTCGGGTAAATTAAAAAGACAGGCGACCCCGGTTGTTAACTCGTAGATATTATCATTTAGGCGCGATATAAAAAGTTTTAAGAAGTCGTGAGGCGACCGATCTGTTCTCAAAAAAAAGCCTTTCCTGGACATACGCGAAAAGGCACACACACACAAACATTTTCGCTTTTATATTTATAGATTATTGCCTTGTGTTCCTTTTTTTGTCCAACAACTGGTCTCTTCGCATAAATTACATTGGATATTCATAATTCCATATAATCACTCGCTACCACCCCTTCTAGAACATACTCGTACCATTTTCCATTGTATTCGAAGCTTCTTTTCTTGGAACTATCCCAATGGACGTTTCTAACAATAATGTCATGTCGGCTCTTGTATTCTTTTGGAGTTCCATGTTTAAAAAGTATGTGTCTTCTATAGTATCAGACCTGACCGAATGGGTAATTGTAGACCGATTCATACCATCCAAAAAATAAAAAAAATACTAACAGTTAGCCATGGTTTTCCCCAGAATGTGCTGCTGCCATCGCGCACAGAAATCATTCTTTCATAGCTACCAACGTAATAGATGTACTAATACTAAAGCTGCTTCCAGGACTACCAGCAACCACTGTAAAAAGTAATAAAAAATTCAGGAGAGCTATACGCTCAGTCCGTTAAATCCAAAGTAGCTGAGAAGCGGTTTGGTTCCCACCGGTTATGGCAAATAGCAAACAGTATCATGAACAGAAGCGTGCGTTCTATGCCAACCATCATTAATTGACCTGAGGTAATCTTGTCAGCATCAGACGAGGCCAAACTATTTGCCAAGCACTTTGCAGCTAATTCTACCCTCTGCGACGAAGACCATCAACTCTTCGTATTTCCTCCTATAACAGACAACACACTATGCAACATACAAATATCTGTGCTTGAGGTCGCCAAGCTAATCAAGAATCTTGATTCCAGTAAAGCAACTGGCCCAGATGGCATTCCAATAATAGTGTTGAGAAAACTTCCACCAGAACTTGCTCCCATACTTACAAAACTGTTTAAGCGTTGCCTTAAGGAGAAGTGTTTTCCAACAACTTGGAAACCTCGTCAATATGCCTTGTATTTAAGAATTCAGGTGATAAGTTATCTCCCTTTCAGTTCAGACCAATAAGTCTCCTGTGTGTCATAAGTTGCTGGAATCCATATTAAATAAAGAATCAGTCAATCACCTCAGCAGAAATAACCTCCTTAGTGACATGCAATATGGTTTCTGTTCTGCTGGATCTACAGTAGTTGTGCTAACGGTTATATCTCATAGGATTAGCGAATCTCTCGGCAAAGGCTTTCTTTCTAGGGCAATTGCTCTTGACATATCAAAGGCCTTCGATAAGGTATGGCATAAGGGCCTACTCCACAAGATTTTCAGCTACTCTATAACTGGAAATGTGTTCTAAATTATTAAATCATTTCTCTCCGATAGGCTCATAAGAGTAGTGGTTGATGGACAAAAATCAGACACACAGTATTAATGCTATAGTTCCTTCAAGGGTCCATCCTGTGCCTAGCTCTCTTCCTGATCTACATCAATGATCTCCCAAAACACATGCTTAAATCATTCGATGACATCTATGCTGACGACACGACCATCTATGGCAACACATCAAAGGCCGTAAATGACAAAGCTCTCTCTGATTCTCTCTCCTCTGATCTTGAGCGCGTGGTACAGTGGAGGAAGACGTGGCTGGTTACTTTTAATGCATCTAAAACCAAGCTCCTATCTTTACATCATCAACGCTCTGATCCCTATCTGGCATCAATTGAAATGGATGGCTCTCGTCTTGGGGAGGCTTCATGTTTTGACAAGCTTCTGGGATTTATTTTTACTTCTGACTTGAAATGGATCACGTACATCAAGTCTGTTGCACAGGTCGCTGGAAAAATGGTAGGATCCTTCTACCGCTCCAGAAGATATCTCACTGCTGATGCAATTCTCTATCTCTATAAAAGCCAAGTACGTCCAATGATGGAGTACTTCTGCCACATCTGGTTTGGAGTTGCTAAACAAAGCCGATCCTTGCTTGACAGAGTACAAAATAGACTTCGTGGCTTAGTGGGGGGGATGCCCTTTTCTCTTCCCTACAACCTCTCTCCCACAGAATAGACGTTGCGAGCCTATCTTTGTTTTATCGTTATTTCCATGGAAAGTGCTCGTCCGAGCTCCAATCTCTGATACCCCCTCTCGCCAATCTTTCACGGAAAACACCCGTCTAGCTGAAACCATCGTCAGTAATTTTCACCGCTATTTATAATAATAATAATAATAGTAGTAGTAGTAGTAGTAGTAGTAATAATAATAATAATAATAATAATAGTAATAATAATAATAATAATAAAAATAATAATAATAATAATAATTATTATTATTATTATTATTATTATTATTATTATTATTATTATTATTATTATTGCAGAATATGTAATGAAAAGGAAGACACATTAGCGCATATTGTATCAGAAGGCTAGTTCAACACCAATATAAAAATGGAGACACGACAAAGTCGCTCAGGTCCTACACTGAAATATAAGCAAACTCCATGCATTAGACCACAATGAGAATGGGTATAAGCATACATCAGTGCAAGAAAACGACAATGTCAAACTTCTTTGGGATATGCGCATACAAACTTATAAGGTATTTGAACAGTGCCAGTCCTGACATAATTTTACTAAATAAAAACATGGAGAATACACGTTTAGAGTTTTAGCTAAAAATAATCTCTGATGAAGTTTTGAAATGATTACATGTGTTTTATTTCATAAAATAAAAACATCGAACAATATAAATAAAATGTTTTTTTTTTGTTCTCGAAAAGAAAAAAATGAAATTAAATATTGATTTTTTGTGGAGGCGCAGAAACAAGCAAGAAGTGTTTCCACGCATCATCATATGCATCCGAAAACAATATAAAATTTAAATCAAACCAAAACCTTATTTGTTTAATATTTTAAATTTATAATTATAAAATAAATATTTTAAATTATAAAATAAAACATATTGAACCATTTTATTTGTTAAACTATGTGGTTAATCTATATACAAGTGTCGAGGAAATGTGTCCCTATTTTTAATAACAGGGTTGGAGGCTACTTGTACAACTAAACGGCAAATCTGAAAAAATAAAAAAAAAACAGATTATTTAGAAATCACGCATAAAATACGTTTTCATAAATAAACAAGTAAGTGAACATTATCTCTACTGGTTTTATTTTATCAAAAGTTTAGGATATGATTCGTTAGGGAATAAGTGAAAAGGCATTTTAAAAAAAAAACATCTTAACATTTTTTAACCTTTACCTTTGTTTGGGAGTTTCAATTTTTTTTTTTTACTTTTGCGCGAGCCTTTTCTAGTCTCACACAAACACACGCGTTTACATCTGAAGCTATATTACTTGTCATATACAGACGCGCACACAAACATACACGCGCACGTCCACACACGTACATATATTCACGTTCGCGTATATACACTCACATTCACGTGTATATACACACACGCGAACGTACACACATGTACTCACATACGCGCACACGTACGCATACATGGGAAACCTCAGTTCCCCTTTCAAAGGAAATCCACACATGCGCAAAAACCACCGGAAACAACTATAAAAGCAAGAGCATAAACAGCTTCTTTCTTTTCGGACCATCTTTCGAGCTGAACGGTCTACAGACGAACAGCGTGCCCTTTCTACGCGCGAGCCTCGCGCCACCCGCTACTATGCGTGGGACAAAAGTTAACAGGCAGTACGTACACCTTATACGTGTTCTCTCTCCATGAACTGGATTGACATTCTCACTCTTTCTTTCTCTATATATACAACTTGTGCCTGAGAATACCTTCGCGTAGTTTTGCTGATGTCAACCCTCAATCTCATTTCCACTACATTACTCACCCTTTTTTCCACGCGCGAACAAACGAAGGTGACCCGAAAGTGAGATGAACACGCATTTCCTATTCCGTCTTTACTACAAGTCCCGCAAAAAAAACGATGGTGACAACCGCGCGGACATGAACACGTGTTACACCTAAAACATTCATTTTCAACTGTAAATAGACGACATGTTTATTTTATCCAGCAATTGAGTTTTTGTTTCCTTCATTCTATTCGTTTCATTATTTTCTTTTGTAACAGGATTAGGATTTATATATCCTAGTCCTCTACACTTTACTTTGCCATCGTAACTATTTTTTAGCTAAATGTACACGTAAAATCGTGTTTTTACTTATATTAGATATTGTTTCGCTAAAGACCCAAAAGGCGACTACACAAAATGAAACACTGGTCCTTGAGGAAACAAAACTAAAAGGCACTGATGTCTTTATTTGATATTTGAATTTTGACACGGACGTTCACAATCTACACAAGTACAATGTTTTAATATAATCAATAGAAGCAAGAAAGAGAAGTCTTACCGTGGGTGCTCTGCGAGTTAGTTCAGGCGAAGAAAAGGAAGAACAAACATAGCGACCAGCATTTTTATTTCATCCGTTCTCGCATAATCTCGTGTGTGCGTGAAGATGGAACCTATAAAACGATGTTCATTTCTGGGTGCTGGGAGATGATTCCCGATCAGCCAAGAGAGAAAAGACAGAGGACTGTAGCGATAATCTTTCTTGAACATTCTGTTTGTGTATTTGAGGTGAACCCTCCCTCATTTTACATCAAGCTATTTCAGCGATGGCCAACGCAGGCTTAAGCAATATGAGTAAGCCTTTTAATGGCGACGGCGATGTGGTGGCGTGGCTTAAAAAAGTGGACCTTGTAGCAAAGATTCAGAAGCTGAATGATGTGGCCGCAGTAATACCACTGTTTCTGGAAGGGGACGCACTGGCCCTCTATTTGGAGCTCAGCGAGCGGGAACAGGGTTACGCAGACGCCATCAAGGGTCGACTGATCGAAGCTTTCGCAGAGGGGCCTTTCGAGGCCTTTAATAAGTTGAAAGAGAAGAGGTGGACTGGTGAATCTGTGGATGTCTATGCGAATGAGATAAGGAGATTGGTTGAGTTGTCGGGCATCAGAGGACATGCCACGAGTCACGTAGTCAAGATGACTTTTGTTACCGGGTTCCCGGAAGAAATATCGAAAAGGTTGCAGCAGGTACCGGGGGTGAAGACGCTGGATGTGAGTGAGCTGCTTAGAACTGCAAAAATCTTGGTGAGCACCCAGCCCACGGAGCCTGGAGGAACGACAGCAACGGTACAGCAGGATGTGGGCAGGAATCTGCCAAACCCGGGGAGCGCATGCTTCGAATGCGGGGGACCACACATGAGAAGAGACTGCAGGAAGTTCTTGCAACGGACAATGTGTTACAAATGCAATCGAAGAGGCCATTTAGCGGTAAAATGCACAAGTTCGGGAAACTGGCGAGGGGAGGCCGATGCGCCAGCGGCCGCCCCGATTCGAGAATAGAGGCGCACCCGCAGCAAATGCCCAAACAGAAGATTGCGGTGGAAGGACGGGAAGTTATGGCCCTGATTGACACTGGCTGCACCACTACCATGGTGCACACTACTCTGGTCGGAAGATGGAAAGGGAAGAGTGAAGTAGTGGCATTCGATGGGTCGCGAGTGAAGTGTCGAGGGAGGAAGACCGTCACTATTGATATTGCTGAACGTCGGATGAGGGTCCATGCAATTGTCACTGATCGCATGGTGCCTGGTGTCCAAGCCATCATTGGAATGGATGTTATATGCCGCCTTAGAGGTGTTACCATCACATGTGACAACGTGAGGTTCGGACTAGCTGAGTGCGCGGTGACGGAGAACGCCGCCAGAGGGATCAACAACGCCGGGGAGGAAAGAAAATAGTCGATTATAGATCAGGACTTCCGAGCCGAATTCGACGGAGAGCGGTGGACGGTGGAGTGGGCATGGAAACATCAAGCGCCATCGCTTACAAACAGGGTGGCGTGCTACACAAATTCGCTTAGAGGAGGGCCGAGAAAGGAGTTTGAGCAGGAAGTCGACCGATGGATTGAGGAGGGGATACTGATGCCTTGGACGGATGATGTGGAGTCGGGCATTTTTCCGTTGATGGCCGTTCTGCAAACAACTAAAGGGAAAGTAAGACCGGTCCTGGATTTCCGAGAGCTGAACGGCCATGTTAAGTGCCATACGGGAGGCGACACCGAGATGTGTGCAGTGAGACTATTAGGGAATGGAGGCAGATGAATGGCGCGTCTACGTTGGTAGATCTAAAATCTGCCTATTTGCAACTCCATGTTGCCAAGAAACTCTGGAAATATCAGTTAGTAAGTACAAAGGCAAAACCTACTGCCTTACACGAGTAGGGTTCGGGTTAAATTCAGTACCCAAGATTATGTCAACTATCCTCGGGAACATTTTGGAGACAATGGGAAAGAGAGATGGGGTAGTGAGCTCATACATAGGCGACATTCTGCTGAATGAAACTGTGGTAACTGCCAAGGAGGTGGTGGCTCATTTGAAGAGGTTCGGGTTGGTCGCCAAAGAGCCGGAAAAATTAGACGGAGGGGCTGCTTTGGGCCTAAAACTGAAACGAGGGGAAACGAGATCCCACAACTGAAGCAGGAGCTCAACAGACGTGAACTTTTTTCCATATGCGGAAAGTTGATCGGACATTACCCCATTGCTAGCTGGCTTAGACCAGCATGCAGCTACATAAAGAGACACGCCGAAGGACGAGGATGGAATGATAAGGTGGGAGAAAGAACGGTCGCCATGATGGGAGAGCTCCTGAAAGAAGCAGAACGGCAAGACCCAGTCCGGGGAACCTGGAACATACCGCGAACATTGGATGGAGTCGTGTGGTGCGATGCGAGCAGCATTGCAACATGGGTCGTTTTGGAAATTGGAGGAGTAGTTGCAGAAGATGCAGCCTGGTTGAGGAAAAAGAATGACGTCAGCCACATCAATGTGGCGGAATTAGACGCGACAATAAAAGGAATCAATCTGGCCTTGAAATGGGAACTACGTGACATCTGCATCAAAACAGACTCTGCCACGGTGTTTGCTTGGCTAAAGTCTCTCATTTCAAGCGGAAAAAGGATAAAAACGAGAGGGGCTGCGGAGATGTTAGTGAAGCGCAGACTTGGGGTGCTGGCTGAGCTGATACAAGAGTTTTGTTTGAAGCTTCGCGTAGACATGGTGGCTTCTGAAAAGAACCGAGCAGATGCTCTCACGAGAGTGAAGAAGAGTTGGCTGTTGCCAAAGAAAGATGTTGTTGCTGCATCGGATCTAGATGATGTTGGCGTGCGAGAACTGCACAATTTGCACAATATGGGGGTAGAGAGGACTTGGTACTTAGTGAAAAAAGTCGATCCGAGGATCACCAAGGAGCAGGTGAGGCAAGTGGTCAGGACATGCGACAGATGTCAGTCGATTGATCCTGCTCCAAGCACGCATGAAGCTGGCCAATTTGAGGTGAGTGGAACTTAGGAGAGACTGGCATGCGATGTCACCCATTACAGGGGTGGACTTTACCTGACCATGATTGACTGTGGGTCCGGGCGATTTGGCCTATGGAAGAAGC
>NC_136513.1:39050272-39147772 GCF_053919585.1 Euprymna scolopes
TGATTGAGAAGCTAATGTCGCATAACGAAGAGTCGTTACGTACCGATATACGATAACAATTTAGTGTAGATTTATTTGCATAAGAATACATGAGAAAGAATAAACATATAATATAGATATAGATATATAAACATATAGATAGTAAGAGTTCATTGAGAAGATAGTAACGTTACTTTCGATTAGTGGTTGATGTTAGGCTGACGGGTAAGTTAGGAGAGCTGGTTGGCTGGCGATGACAACCAGGGCGTGTTTCGTCATATCTTGACTCGTTGAGAGTTCAGTGGAAAAAGAGAAAGAAATCTATAAAACAGGAAGTTACTATCTGCCTTTGCCCTCTGGTGGCCTGGCATGTGTCACCAGAGTTAAAGGCCAATAATCGAGTTAAGTTTAAGAGTTCTGTTTTGTGTCTGTGTATCTGTTTGCTGGGAATTTCAATTCCCACAAGTTATCTATGTTGCTTGATTGATTCACAGCGTAAGATTGAAATAGATAAAGTCTTACTTTTAAAGACACTTTTAAAACATAGAACACTTTCACTTTACTTTAATTGTTGATTTACAAACAACGAAGAGACGAATAAAAACGGCTAAAGATGCTGAAAAACTCAAAGTCCTTTCTTGGACCAACAATAGAAAAACGAAGAAAGACGGAATACAAATGATGAAAAATATCAAAAAGTCGACGAAAGGCAACAGCAAAAAAAAAAAAATAAAATAAAATAATCAAGACTATTACGGCACATAAAAAAGTTTGAAGAATTATTATTACAAACAGTGTTTACTAATAATGGTTAACACCAAAAATGAAAATACTTTTTCTCAAAATGCTATTTGCAGCGCAATTGACAATTACACATTAAACCTTCGCTTCATGTTTCAGAAGGTACGAAGATCTATATTAAATCGATTGTGAAAAACGAGCAAACTTTTAAAAAGTTCACCTACAACTCTAAGAATTATGAATACCGTACATAACAAATTCGTGGATTATATTCTGCTATGAAAAAAAAAAAAACAGCGACGTGACTGAAGTTGTCAGATGTCTAACAGAACTATTTAGTCTCCGAACTTCATTGTTCCACATAATGTAGAAATATCAGAACTGCACAAAAAAAATAATGAAATTACTTAACGTTTCCTATCATTCATATATAAACACTATGGCTATTTCAAAGTTTTTTTAAAACTTTGCGTGGGTAACTTTAAATGTTTAATATTCATGCAATAACTGGAATCCGCTAAATATTTACACATTAGAGAAGGAATGCAAACCGAATCGGAGAGAGAACAAAACTTAAGGTTGCTAAACTAGCGGAAGACTACCAACGACTTATAAGCATTAAGCAAGACTCAAAAACATTAGAGATTCAGAAATTGCCCACACAAACAAGGTATAACAGAAAACACCTAACCTAGTCGGAGATGCCCTTTTTTTTTACTTTTCTGCAACCTCTTTCCCACAAGTGGCATGTTGTGAGCTTGCCTCTTCTTTATCGTTATTTTCATGGCAAGTGCCAAACTGTCATGAAAACCACTAATCTAGCTGAAACAGTATCAATAATTTCCCCACTCTTCATCTATGCCTAAACCTAAACGTAGATTTTATGAACAAAGCTTTTTTTCTTAAAACTGTATGTCTGTAGGAACTCTGTTCCTTTTCACTGCTTTACAGTTGACTACAATATGGTTGTCTTCAACTCCAACGTACACAAGTTCTTCATGAGCTGTGCCCTTAAGCAATAAAATTTACCAAATTTCCACTTGTTACAATGTTTTTGATTCCAACGGTGAGTATAACTACCAACATTTGGACGATCTTATTTATAACTACAATTAGAACAAGCAACCAGCGAGAAACCTCCGACGTTATTATAAAAACATCGAATTTTGGATTCAAGTCAGTTCGCTGTCAGTTCTCCGTCTATACACGACTGGATCTACTGCCGCCATCTTTATTTTAGAGAATTACTCAACAGCCGAGATCGTGACTGCATTTATTCCTTGCCGATTGGATCTACCGCCCACATTTTTGTTTAACAGAATGGCTCAACACAACAGGCTATCGACTTTGCTTTGATGGATATAAATATAAATTCGAACTGTGACAGGTAAAATTTCTGGAGTATTTAAGGACAGTAAACTACACAAACTTACTCAATCTCCATCTGTGAATCCTAATGACCTTGAATTTGTCGACAAGAACGCAACTGCTTTTACAGAACTGATTCAATGCTTAGACGATATAGAAGTTTCTCTTTGATTATAAGAGATGTCTTGGATGATGGACGTAAAGCGTTATAACATATAAAGAGAACATTATTTATCAAAAAGTTTACCGAAAATTATATCTCTATATGCAGAAATAACGTCCCTAAAACTTATGGAAGACGAGACGATTATTGACTAAGGCCAGAAACAACAGAAAATAAAACTCTCGGGTGAAATAATAATAATTAATCTCAATGATAATCAAGGGACCTACAGCCGATTTGAAACCATTAGTTATAACGAAAAAAGACAAATCCATAACTTTCAGTGAATATAAAGTGACATTGCGTATGGTCGAAGATACGAATCGGAGACTTGTGGACAGTAAGAACTCTAACATAATCATAAAGTTCAAAAATGCTTCTCGACACAACCAACTTACATATCTCGCCGGAATGTTTTCCCCCAACATAATTTTCACAAGAAAAATAAAATCATCTGCTTTAATTGTGAATGATTCAATCACAAAAGTTTCCAATGCCGATATAAAAACTTAAAAGTGTACTCAATAAAAAAACTTTGAAAACTTTAATGAAGAACATACATTTCTATTCACATGTAAATTTGGCAATACGACAAACGGTAAAAATGGAACTGTATTTGACATTAAAGAAAATGGCCGACTATATTATTTAAAAGGTATGGTTCCCTCAAAAACTGCCTGTCACGAGTTGCAAACCTTGCATACAATTCTCGGACATTGCAAAACTGCTGATATATTAATTTCAGTGACACTTAAAGGGACTTACAACCGATTTAAAACCATTTACAGCTGTTGTAGCGCAAAAAGCCAAACCCATAAATATCAGTGAATTTAAAGTGGTATTACGTAGTTACGAAGAGACGGATCGGATGCTCGTCGACAATAATAATCTAGCAATATCATGAAGTTCAAAAATTTTTTATTGGAAACCGACACAACAAAATTACACATCTCACCGCGATGTTTTCCCCAAAACGAGGAATTATACAGATTACCGCGGACTAGTATTTTACTAAAAATGGAATATACCTAATGGGAAGCACCCACTGTATGTAAAAAAGAAATCCGAAGAAATTCACGTCTGTGCAGACTCCTCTACCGGTTTAATCGGAGGACCCGAGGACAATCATCACCCACTATCACTCCCAGAAGATTTTACAATATTGAATGGAGCCATTGCGCACAGAAATCAATTTTCCATTGCTTCCAACGTAATAGATGTATTGAGACTAAAGACGCTTTCAGGACTGCCTACAAACATTGTAAGACACCAATAAAACGCAAGAGAGTTGTATGCTCAGTCTGTCAAGTCCAAAGTAGCTGAGCAGCGGCTATGTTTCCACCAAATTTGGCAAATAGCAAACAAAATCCTGAACAGAGGCGTGCGCTCTATCCCACATATTATCAATGGAACTGAGGTAATCTCGTCAGCATTAGACAAAGCCAAACTCTTTGCCAATAACTTTGCAGCTAATTCTACATTTTGCGACCAAGGCTGCCAACCCTCAATATTTCCTCCTGTATCAGAAAACACGCTATGTGATATACAAATATCTGTAGATGATGTTGCCAAACTAATCAAAAATCCTGATCCCGCTAAAGCAACCGGCGGTGACGGTATTCCAATTATAGTTGCCTGTTGCCTGTTTCCCACCTGGATGTCTTCAAGTCCAATATAAACAAATTCCTGATGAACCACCCCCTTAAGTAAGACACTTTATAAAATCGCCAATACTAATTTACTGTCTCCGCAATAACCCTTATCCCCGAGTTGCTTCCGGGCCTTGATAAGTGGTGACTAGCTTGTAAAAAAGAATAGTACTCAAAAAACGTTAACCAGAACTAGCGCCTATACTTACAAAACTGTTTATACGTTGTATTAAGGAGAATTGCTTCCCATCACCCTCGCAAATGTCATCAGTATGCGTCGTATTTAAGAATTCAGATGATCGATAATCCACCTCTCAGTACAGGCCAATAAGTCTCCTGTACGTCATGCGTAAGTTGCTGGAATCTGTGTTAAATACAGAAGTAATCAAACATCTCATCAAAAATAACCATCTTAGTAACACACAATATGGTTTCCGTTCTGCTAGATCTACAGCAGATGTGCTTACAGTTATATCTCATAGGATTAGCAAGTCTCTCGATGGAGGCAACCTTTCTAGGGCAATTGCTCTTGACATATTAACGGCCTTTGATACGGTATTGCATACAGGTTTACTTCACAAGATCTCCACCTATGGTATAGCTGGAAATGTCTTCTCATTTATTAAATCATTTCTTTCTGGTAGGTTCATAAGAGTAGTAGTTGATCGGCAAAAATCAGAAGCTCACAGTATTAATGCTGGAGTTCCTCAGGGGGGCAACTCTTTTCCTGATCTACATTAATGATCTTCCAAATCACATACTTACATCATTCGTAGACATTTATGCTGATGGCACTACCATCTATGGTAGCACATCTAAGACCGTAAACGACCAAGTTCTCTTCGATTCTCTCTCTTCTGATCTTGAGCATGTAGTACAATGAGGAAAGGTATGGCTGGTTACTTTTAATGCATCTAAAACTAAGCTTCTATCTTTACATCATCAACGTTCTGATCCCCATATGACATCAATTGAAAGGAATGGCTCTCATCTTGGAAAGCCCTCATGTTTGGACAAGCATCTGGGCTTGACCTTTACTCCTGATATGAAATGGAACACGTACATGAAATCTGTTGCCAAGGCGCTGGAAAAATGGTGGGATCCTTTTATCGATCCAATAGATATCTTACTACCGATGCAATTCTCTATCTATATAAGAGCGAGGTACGTCCAAGGATGGAGTACTGTTGCCATATCTGAGCAGGAGTTGTTAGAAAGGACTTGTCCTGCTTTGATAGAGTTCAAAATAGACTTCGTAGCCTCGTAGGAGATTTCCTTTTCTCTTCCCTGCATTCTCTTTCTCACAGAAGAGATGTTGCGAGTTAGTCTCTGCTTTATCATTATTTTCATGGGAAGTGCTTGACTGAGCTTCAATCTATGGTCCCCCTCGCCAAACTGTCACAAGGAACACTAGTCTAGCTGAAAACACTATCAATAATTCCCCCACTTTTTATCTGTGCCTAAACCTAAACGTAGATTCCATGAATAAAGCTTCTTTCTTAAACTGCACGTCCAGTAAATTGTCTTCCGTTTTCTCTGCTTTCCAGCTGACTACAATATGGTTGTCTTCATGTTCAATGTAAACAAGTTCTTGATGAGCCGTTCCACTTAAGTTAAACAAATTTACCGAATTTCCATTCCTAACGATTACTATAGTGTCCAATTCACTACTGTACACTATGAACCCTTATCCTCGAGTGGTCTCTGGGCCTTGAAAAGTGGTTATGCCTATGTAAAAAAAAACAAAAAATAAAAAACGTTACTCATCACCACCACCACCGCCACCACCATCGCCACCACCACCACCATCATCAGCAGCAGCATCAGCAGCAGCAGCAGCAGCAGCAGAAGCAGCATCCGGTTTTTCACATTGTAGAGCCATGGTAATTTTGGGAAGACAAGTAAAGACGGTAGTTTTCCGTTGCTTTCCGTCTTCGTTCGAGGGTACATCTGTCCCAGTGAGTTAAACATGCCCCCAGATATTAATCTGGAATGTTCTACGACTTTGCGCGGTTCATACAGCGCCTAGTCTTCCAAAATGGTCGCCCATCTGGTACTGGCCAGGCTCATCGTTGTTTAACTTTGTGATCTCGCGTACTGAACTATAGTTTGCAAAACAAAATCTCATGTATATGCATTATTTAAACTGTTTCCGAAACATGGAGAACCATAAGTAGATTCCGTGATCGCTTCCCTGTTTTTATTATGTCACTCACGTTCGCCTCCTAACAAAGAATAACTTGGACGTAAGGGGCTACTATTCATGACTATGTCTAGGAAAGATTAACAAGATGTTAGTTTACGTAACATTTAAACTTTTGCATATCAGTTCAGCCAGGAAAGCAGGTAGCAGTAAGGGAATGCCAAAGTCTAGCTGTTCGAGGGAATAAACTATTAGAATAGAAACCTCTCTGTCATTTAGGGACCTTAACAGATAATGAGTGAGATCTTAGTGCTGATCGGGTACAAGTGCAACAAGTTTATCAGAACACATACATAAAAATATTTGTAAAACAGGCACAAAGATACAGCATTGCTTAGTTCATATACGAATGGGGAAATGAAGACGATTGTGCACAATACAAAATAGATTTAACTGTGACTCTTAATTAAATAGAAAGAAAAGTCTCAAATAATTAGTTGATTAATGTAAAAAAAAAACGAAAATGTAACGTTAAGACAAAGAGATTTCAGATATTTTCTGGCTGGGTGATAACAACCAAGTGAATACATGTAAACACTGCGCCTTAGCGGCAAAAGAAACCCTGTGGACAAAAACGGATCATACTTGGTAAAAAATATGGATTTTGCGCGCCTAGTAGAATGGTTTCTAATATCTTATCATAGTAGATAGTTTTTCATAATGACCGGATGTGTTTATAGTGGACGATAACGTGATCGCTGAACGTCATTTAAAGGACTTTTGGGAATTTTTCCAAATAAAACATATTACGAGCCCTCCCTCGTACCATCCAAGTTCATATGGCCATGCAGAACACTTTAGCAACACCTTGAAAAGAACTATAAAAAAAACTAGCGGCATACTTGCGAAAAAGCAGTTTTAGAATAGATATCGATTAATGCTAACCTTATCTTCCTCCTCCTCCTCCTCCTCCTCATCATCATTATCATCATGCTCTTCATCATCATCCTCCTAATCATCATCATCAGGACGGGCTCCTTACTCGGACCAATGTGACTCTTCCTCTCCAGAGTATCCTGTCTTCCATCAGCTGCCTCAGATCTTTAGGTTCACAGTTGGCGTTGTGTGCTATTTACTGAATGTACGTGGATCTAGGTCGTCATTTGCTGGTGCGTCCGTGTCGTGGAGTCCATAGCAATGCATCAATCACCAATTCATGCTTGCTTCTCAGACAGTGACCGGCAAATTGTGGGCGTCTCTCCCTGGTAATATTAGATATGGCAGGTAAGTTGCCATAAAGTTGCTGCTTCGTGGGATGATTTTGCTAAGACAGAGTAATAGTGTTCGTAGCATACGGGTTTATGTGCCGTCTAATTTTCTTTCCAATCTTTCGGTGAGTGTCCAGGCTGTATGCTACCCTACCTTGTCATCATCTCCTGCAATATTGATCAGTGATGCAGAATAAACAAACTAAACAAAGGCGAATACCTATGTAACATAGTGCATATGAGCGTGTGGCAAAATATCAGCAGCAGCAACGGATGGCTTGCTTGTGAAGAGATTATGAACAGCAATAGCCGAGAAACTCGCATATGTCAATTAGGAAGTGTGCGCGAGTTTGGCGTGGCAAGAAACAGAGAAAAAGAACAGCACTTGCGATAGGGAAGCAAAGTACACGTCAAAGAAAATGGACGTGTAAACTGGCATGCGGTTGGACGAAAAGAAACGCGAAACAGGTTAGATGGACATGTGACAGTGAGATACGTTTTAATGGTGTCTAGACGGAAGGGTATAGTGTAATAAAGAATTTTGTTAAAGTAAAATGCCGACCCGGATTTTTTAAATTTCTTTTCTTTCTTTGTAACTGCAACATTCGTATCAGAGAAAGTACATCCTGAGTAAAAAATACTTTTCAAGATGTTTAAAAACAATGCATCCTTCTGGGAACATGGCACTATAGAGAATAGGAGTGGAAAAATGGTCTACATAAACTGAGGAACTCAGTTCAAACACTAGAGGAATTTGACCCAGATAAAGAAGTGACGGGCAGATAATAGCGAACACACTCCAGATGAAAATATTTTGATGGGCATCTTTCCTATAACTTTAATTTAGAGCAGGGGTCACTAAACAACAGTTCGAGGGCTGAATCCGGCCAACGATGTCAGTTACCTTCGGCCAACCGAAGTCGTTTGCTAAAACGAATAGGACGCAAAATTTTTGATAAATTTTGAATAGTATGCTTAGAATACTTGGAGATTTTCATGCTTGCGGAAAACTTCTGACTGCTTTGTCCATTCAATTTGGCATTTCATTTTTCCCAGCTCCATCCTACCTTTGGTGAGCCATAGCTTAATCAGTGACTCCTAAATCCTCTGCTTATGTTGTGTTTTGATTTTGTTTCTAATTTAATGTCTTTTTTATTTTCAGATTCCGTTTTCTATCACCCTTCATTATGGCTATTAAAAAAGTTTCACAAATCTCACTAACCTGTTTTGCTGCTTAGTTTGTAAAATTCGAATATGTTCATATTATGTCTGATGTATATTTTTGCTGTTTACACGTTCTTTGATGACATTTAGTAAAAAAATGTTGGTTGCTTTTGTTTTTGTTTATGATATTAAATTCTTTACCTCATTACAATGCTAAACAAAAAATATGTCTGTATATTATGTATATGTATGTATATGTCTGTTCATTATGTATATATCTGCACATTATGTATATGTCTGTAAAGTGCTTAAAATAAGGTCGCGAAGACTCTAGGGGGGGCTTTTCATCAAGAAACTCATCAGCAGTCAATATTTGAATTTCAAGAAAAGAGTTCTTACCACGTTCAATTAAAACATCAAGAAAGGGTAAGCAACCGTCATTCTCATCCTCTATAGTAAATGTTAATGATTTATGGAGGGAATTAAGTTTATCGAAGAAAGCTAATGCCTCGTTTTCTGATGGAAAAGCTAAAGGTGTCGTCGACGTATCTAAAGTATATCGATGGTTTCGATATACTGTTAAATAGTGCAGACTCATAATATCCCACAAAAATGTCGGCTAATGCCGAGCCCAGGGGACTTCCCATATGAACCCCATCAATCTGACTATACATGATATTATCAAAGCTGAATTCTACAGCTTTAGTACAGATTAATAGGAGTTCAACAAATATATCTCGACGGTGGGTGGGGGTCGGGTTAAATCACTGTTGTAAAGGTAGTCAGCACAAATATCTATAGTCTCTTGTAGCAGGACATTGGTAAATAAACTGGATACGTCGAAAGAACACATAAAGCTGTTCTCAACACCAAGTTGCAATTCGTGTAAGTAATCAACTAATCTAAATGAGTCAATAATATAATGTTTAGTGTATAGAGCCTGAACCGATTCTATAATGGTTAGTAGCCATTGGGCTAAGGAGTGCTGGGCACACCCCGTCATAGACAAAATATGTCTAAGCGGAATATCTTCTTTGTGGATTTTAGGAAGGCCTGACAGTTTAGGTCTCAAAGAGCCAGAAGGCCTTATTTTTTCATATATATCTTTTGTAAAATATCTACTTAGTTTTTCGGGGCACGTTTTAATAGGTCATAGAGTTTGATCTATGTCAAATCATGCTGATCCTATGGTGGGATAAACAGACTTCCTCTCTAGGAGGAAGTTTCATGGGAATATAAATATCCATAAGCGTACACCAGCGGCATGTATATCCCTATCAAAAGACATTAGGTTTTTACAGTTCTTGCAGGGAGCTGTGCACGTTCTCGTACATATGTTATATAGTTATTATTAGTAGTATTAGACGATACCACTTGTGCGCGTATGTTACGTGAGTTCTTATTAGTAAAGATATGAGTCTTAGTGAGAATTCTTGTCTTATTACATATGATGTTGTATCTTAGAGAGAGAGAGATGTGTATGTAATGACATTTTATAACACAGACATATAATAACAATACAATTTACCTTTTTGTAGAAATCACAAACACAAAGATGAGCTTTATCCAAAACAAATGATGAATTTATTTCCTTACGACCGGTCGTGATTTCCTCATTAAGAATTCAAAGTTCACATTTTAGTTTCTGAAGTTACGTCTCGCTTCAGACGTCCGCCTGTCTCTGAGTTTTCTTACTGACCGTCTCCCCTGACTGTCTCTCTTGACTGTCTCCCCTGACTGTCTCTCTGACTCTCTCTGCGACCAACTAACTCCCACTTCCTATATTGAGAAATCCATGCATCCCGGCCACGTGAGCAAAATTCACGTGTTTCAACATGCGCGACTTTGCACGTTTCCGACATTGATTTCCCAATAACCTATTTTTTCTTGTGTTGTTTCCACAAAGGAATTTAACCTACATATCTAATTTATTTAACCCATATTTTATTATCCACATTCTTTTAACAATTGAATAGTTTATTTATTATTTATTTCATCCGAATTAACAATTTACTGGACATTCCATTTAAACCTATTGTTCTTTAAAACTTATGTCCAGGGTTCGATTTCTGCTTTCTCTTATTTTCATTTTAACTAATATCTCTATTTTTATACTTACATGAACAGGGGACAGCCCTTATCATGTAACACCCCTCCCTTCCATATTTCACATAAAAAAATGTATGCATTTTTAACTTTACTACATTTTTTTATTTTTTACATCTACACAACCACACGGCTAGAAAGATTAGGCTAAAAACACACACAAAAATATCTCTTTCAGTCAGCCCTTCACGGCCGACTTCACAATTATTTACTTTTTTATAAGATCAGAACCTTTCTGATCTTTGTGGCATTTACTTTTTGGGTGTAGGGTATTTACCTATGATTCACATCAGCTATTTTCCAGTCACCCATATGCCGCAGACTAGAGGTTTTCACCTTTCTCGAAATGGACGACTTCCTTCGTCTCAAAAGTGTCCTGATCTCTCTTTCCGCATGGTTAGTCTTATCAAGTATGGTTTTGTTTTTTTTATTCTATAACTATCTTATACGGGACATATCAAAGCTCATATACTTAAATCTTTGTGGTTGGCTTCAGAAGTTTAAGATATCCCTTTTTACTCTCTCATACGGATTCACTCGGATTTCCTTGCTTGGATTCTTGAAACTTCGACGAGGATTTAGAAATATCACCCCTAACTAACTAACACCTTTCGTGCCCAACACCTTAATTGCGCCTAAATTCTATCTAATTGCCCGATTTTTTTGTGAGTTTTCTTTTCTCTCACCAGGGCTTCCAAGATCCAGCAGATATATCTCACATTCATGCTTCTCTAAAAAAAAATACAAGGTTATATCTTTCTTACGTAATCTACGGCATATTTTCGCCTGTCTCTTACTTCATTAAGCTATATGTGATTGCCTCGGGACTACCTCTCATCGGTTTACTGGTCCCCTTAAGAATTTTCGTATTCTTTCCAACGCCTGTTTATTAATTAAGCGAAGACTTACTACTTTGCTTGGAGTCGTTACGTGCAACCAGCTTATTTTAAGCACTTAATTAACCAGGTTCCCAAATTTTTCGTATAGGGGCACTTCTTGTGCTTATCAATCCCTACCAAGTCACTTTTCTTGGAGAAAAATTTTTAGGATCTCTAAAAAAAATAAAAACAAAACCAAATGCTAAAACAAAACATCTTTCTTACGGCTTATCACATCTAAAAACTCTCCAAATACCCGTTTACGTAATTTTAATTCTTGTCCCCCTTCTAAAATTCTAACTGAATCTGTAAGCCAACCATACGTCTTAACTTATTTTCTACTAGATCATTTTAATCTAATGTATATTTACGGATAATTTTGAATTCTTGCTGTGAAAATCATAACATTACATACATAAGACAATTTACAATATTTTTTCAACATCATAAAAACATTTTCAAAAAAAAATACCTTAATACATTTAAACATTTTGCAACAGTTATAACTTTTTTTTCTTTAACAACAAAAAAAATCATCTGCAACAAACAACAATTCAACAGTCTGTCCAAAACAATTGTCCCTTTTTTTTTCAAAAACAAAATAAATGAACACACAAAAGCCGAAAAGTTCACTATGAACACAAAATGCATTTCCAAATAATTTACACGCTGTTTCAGAAAGTACATGCGACCTTTGAAAAATTCCTGTTTTGACAGATTAAATTCAACAATTCGTCAAAACGATTTCATATTGACACACATTTTCTAATGACACTTCTACAAATTTCAAACAATAATGGGTGACACAATCTCTGCCTTTGCGTGTATGTGTGTGTGTGTGTTTTTTTACCAAACCAATTCATTTATCAATGAATTACGCATGGTGACTTGTTTACTATTTTTCCCATTACTACGAATTTCTTTTTACGGCATATCGGCCTTTTCTTCTTTTTCTTTTTTAATATTTCTTGTATCTTTTGTTCTCTGTGTGCGTGTGTGTTCAATTTTTTTTTCTTCGCCTTTTTGTGATCGTGTAATTTTTTTTTCTTTTACCGTGGTATTATTTATTTAATTTATTTTTTTAAATTATGTTGGACCCTTTTAAAACGTTGTGTTTCTTTTTCTTTTTCGAATTCTGTGATCGTGTAATTTTTTCTTTTTACGTGATATTATTTATTTATTTTTTTAAATTATGTTGGACCCTTTTAAAACGTTGTGTTTCTTTTTTTTTTTTTTTTTTCGTGGTATCGACCCCAGGTTCGGTTTCTGCATCGCTGATGCAACTGGTTCACGAACACCAAATTGAGAGTCTGTTATATAGTGGGGTGATATAGGGGAGATTCTATCATAAAGGGAATAGTGTCAAGAAGGAGATTCGTGTACGTGATCGACTAGTTTCTAATCGTATTGTTCATGTCTTCGTGAGTGTGTGTTTGTGTACATGCATTTCTTAACATACCTTTCTTCATGTGTCGTCGGTTGTTCCTCTGGTTTTCATTGTCTCTTGTAGGGGAGCTGGCCTGTTGGATGAAGAATTCACTCCAAGATGATAATTAAGGTTTTATGTTTTTATTCACCTTCCAGAAGTTGACACAGAATGGAGGTGAACCTTGCTTGCTTGATGGTACACGTCAGCGTCCTCCCCAGCCCAGGGGGGGACAGCTGAAAAGCCGTCTTTTCTTCAACACCCGAAACCAAACTGCCAAGAAAGAATCAGCTAACCTCATCACATGACACCGCGTCATCTGGTCAGCTGACCCTTCTTCTGCAAACGTGTCCACTGCCCACGTTATTCACCTCTCTCTCTTTCCCTCCCTCTCCCTCTCTCTTTCTCTATTCTCTAATAGAGACACAGAGAGAGAAAATAGAAAGAGTAAGAAAGCCAGAGAGGGGGAGAGAGATGCTCTTTAACATTCCTCCACCCCTTTTTATCAAAATGTATGGCAAGCCATACATTTTTAATAACTAACTAACTAAAAAAATAATTATGTCCGAAGTACATCTTTATTTTTTCACTTTCCGGACTCACCCCTTTTCCAAGAAAGATCAGGCACCAGTACTCTTTTACAACACTATCAACCCTTCTGCTGCTTCTCGAAAGTCCCTCCTCGACATTAACTTGCTTCCAAGTTAGACAAAGATACAGCTTTGCAGATATACATCTTGTCTAGTCGGTCGCATTGTTGGATATTTTCCACTGACTCTGCTCTTTATTTGGACCACTTGACCAAACAAATGGAGACTCCATTTTCGATCACTTTTTCGAAATGGGGCCAACATATCGCAATTACGACCAGAACGTCGGATGCTCCATGTTGGTGGTAGCTTTATCGCATGGGGACTCGAACCCCAGACCCTCAGATTAAAAGTCTGATTCTCTACCGACCCAACCATCCCGCTCGCGTTCTCGACTTTCAGCATAGGCCTAAGTCCCAGGTTTTTTTTTTTTTTTACTGTAATGCCCTGACGTCTTTCTCTGAGTGGTCCTATTACTGGAGCTTTGTTCTATTCTGTCTACTACTTCGGGACTTCGCAAAGCTCTTCTACTAACTCCCTTGGTTGGTCTAAGTCAAGATACGCCTTCACACTGATTCACTCGGAGCCGTTTGAGTTCCTGGAACCCGACAAGATACGGAATCATCACTCCCTAACTAATGCGCCAAAGCTTACTTGCGCATCGATTTCTAACTAAGTAGCTTTCCCTTTGTGATTTTTCCGCATTCCCAGCAAGTCCCAAGATTCCAACCCAGATATCCCTCACACATTCCTCTAAAAAAAATTAAAAAATAATAAGGCTTCATCTTGTCCCTTACGTAATCTGCCTCTTTCCCTTTCTTCTATCTCCCCGTGATTAGGCTTGGTACCGACTGTCCAGTCGCTCCGTACCCTGAGGAATTATCGCGACCTCGCACGCCAGACTTTTGTTGGACAAGACTTATTGCCGTTGCTTGGGCCTACGTGGCATCTTCCAACTCACTGGAACCACTAGTATTGTTTTAACAGGGTACTCATTACTCTAAAATAGTATTTCCCCTGCCAAATTTTCTAATTTGTGACAATACCGTGGCTTATAAAAGAAAATGAAACAACAGAAAAAACTGCTTTCTACAGCCTAATCGCCTTGTAATTCTCATGAAAAAATGCAACTACGCGCTAAACGTCCCTAAAATATAACTAAACCAACCAAATCTATTCCAAAATAATTTAATTTAATAATACCAATTAAATTCACCCAGTATGTTTTTTTTTAAAATTTTGGTACCTTTAATTCACAATAGGGTAACATTTTACTTCTAAAATTCTTACGTATAAGCGGCATCTATTCTATCTTTTTTTTCTTTTTCTCCTTCCTCAGATTCACTACATAGTGGCCACGTCACCACTACACGTCAGCTCTTGTGTTGGAAGTTCTGTTACTCCCTAGAATTAGGCATTTTCAATCAGCCGAAACTCACAAGCGGCCCTATCTGCAAGCTTACTCTATGTGGGTGCATTCTATCGCGCACCCTCGTTGCAGCTACAACAAGCCTTTTAAGCCCATAGGCATGCAGCCTCCCGTCTTTATTGTATGCGAAGAATATGATCTTTCAACCGGTAACACCGGCCAACTTAATCAAGCTACATACAGGCGGCGAAAATAGCATTTTTCATAATCGAAAAACCTATTAAAAAAATCCCCCTTGTAGGGTCCTGTGAATCTCTTCAAAAAAAAAAAAATAGTTAACCGCCTACGTAAATTTAATCCTGTCCCCTCTTTAAAATTCTACTTGGATTAGACCGACCATTTAATCTTAACCAACCTTCTGTTTTTTTTACACTGTTTAAATCTTATTTCTTTCTCTTTACTATTATGATTATTATTTAATTAATTAACAACACATTTTTTCTTTTATTAATCCTTCTTTCCATAGACCCCACAAGCAAGATTCCACCTCCCCATTCTGCGAAAAAAAAAATACATGTCACAGAGTAAGAAAATCCTGCACAATACCATTTTAGAACACATCAATCACATAAAAAAAAAAAAATTAAAAAAATACAAAAATATCCTATAAGCAATCACAAAGTCCCATCTTACTAATAACAAAAATCCAAACAACAAAATTTTGTCCTCGTCAGCAAAAAAAAAAAAATTCCTATGAAAAAAAATCGCACAATCAGCGAAAAAGAAAAAAATCATTTTACAGGACATGACCATTGTCTTTTCATCAACAGTTCATATTGTTTTTTCACTAAAAGCACATGAAGTTTCAGTTCAAAATTGCAACAAAAATTATTATTCACAACAAACCTTTTGTGATTGACGTGTTTTTTTTTACTAAGGTGACAGGCTCATTTCTGAAACACACGCTGTAGCTAACAAGTCACATGTTCTATTTTCTTTTTCTTTTATTCTGTCCTTCTGTTTTACACTTGCTGTTTAATTCAAAATTAACAATATTTTATCAGTCTGTCTTTCGTTATAGCTGTTTTTTTCCAAGTTATTCTATTGTTTTTCTCAAAGAAATTTTTTTCTTTTCTTTTTTTAAAAATTATTTTTCTAATTACCTAGTGTTTTAACGGACCATCGTTGTGTGTGTGTTGATTTGTATTTCTTTTTTTTTCTACTAATGTTCTTTCTCTTTTTTTTTCTTCCAGACATTTTATTGTGTTGTATAGTTTTTTTTTGTCTTTAAATTTCCTTTCCCTTTTAGGGACCTGTTTCCACGTCGTATTTATTAAACACAGGTTCGACTTCACATCGATGATGTGAACTTAGTCACGAGCACCAAAACGAATATGTTATATTATGGGGGTGTCATAAAGGAAATAGTGTCAAGAAGGAGATTCGTGTACGTGATCGTCTAGTTTCTAATCGTATTGTTCATGTCTTCGTGGGTGTGTGTTTGTGTACATGCATTTCTTAACATACCTTTCTTCATGTGTCGTCGGTTGTTTCTCTGGTTTTCATTGTCTCTTGGAGGGGAGCTGGCCTGTTGGATGAAGAATTCACTCCAAGATGATAATTAAGGTTTTATGTTTTTATTCACCTTCCAGAAGTTGACACAGAATGGAGGTGAACCTTGCTTGCTTGATGGTACACGTCAGCGTCCTCCCCAGCCCAGGGGGGGGACAGCTGAAAAGTCGTCTGTCTTCTTCAACACCCGAAACCAAACTGCCAAGAAAGAATCAGCTAACCTCATCACATGACACCGCGTCATCTGGTCAGCTGACCCTTCTTCTGCAAACGTGTCCACTGCCCACGTTATTCACCTCTCTCTCTTTCCCTCCCTCTCCCTCTCTCTTTCTCTATTCTCTAATAGAGACACAGAGAGAGAAAATAGAAAGAGTAAGAAAGTCAGAGAGAGGGGGGGAGATGCTCTTTGACACATAGAGCGCCTGGTATCCACAATTCGTCACCGATTTTGAAATAACCAGAATCAAGGTGGCTTATGGCCTATAGAAGCCACGCACAGAAATTGCAAAAATATTTAGTGATTAAATTATTTAAATTTTTACTTTAACAGGATCTGTTAAATATCATCGAATTTGAAAGGAGAGTGACCTTATTCCGCATTCAACTAGCATTCACGGGAATCGAAATTATTCTGGGAATCATATCGTTCTCAATTTGTTGCTGTTGTTCTCCTACACCGAGACCTGCGGTAAGTTTCATTATTTGTAAACTCATCGATTACTTTTGTAGTTAACTTTAAAAAAATATTAGAATCTGAGAGGACTGCAAGTAATTAAAGTTAAAATTATTTTTTTTAATTTTACATTTTTTTACAAAACAAATCAACACTTATCAAGACCAAGAGGCCACTCGAGCATAATGGTTAAAGCGTGCACATTGGTCAAAGGGACAATATCATAGTAATCGTTAGAAGTGTAAATTTGGTAAATTGGATTATTAAGGAGAACGGCTCATCGGGAACTTGTTTATATTAGAGTTAAATACGGCCATATTGTAGTCAGGTGGAAAGCAGGTAACCGAAGGGAGTTCAACGGCTGCGCAGTTCTGAGAAAGAAGTTTTGTTCATAGAATCCACATATAGGTTTAAATAAAAGATAACGAGTAGGGGGAAATTCTACGACAATTTTGAAGAACTATGTTAAAATTTATTTACTTTAAACGATTAACGTCTACTCATAATTAGCAGAATAATAGTTAGAACTCACACTAAAACATGATTATAACAATGAATTGTATTTATATTACAAGTGAAATCGTCTTGTGTAGAGGCCGGTAAATGTCGGCTTACGATAAACAGTCGTCAGAAAATAGTTCTTACCACGTTCAATTAAAACATCAAGAAAGGGCGAGCAACCGTCATTCTCATCCTCTATAGTAAATGTTAATGATTTATGGAGGGAATTAAGTCTATCGAAGAAAGCTAATGCCTCGTTTTCTGATGGAAAAAGTTGCAAAGATGTCGTCGACGTATCTAAAGTATATCGATGGTTTCGATATACTGTTAAATAGTACAGACTCATAATAACCCACAAAATGCCGGCTAATGCCGGGCCCAGAGGACATCCCATCTGAACCCCATCAATCTGACTATACATGATATTATCAAAGCTGAATTCTACAGCTTTTTAGTACAGATTAATAGGAGTTCAACAAATATATCTCGACGTGGGTGGGGGTGGGGCAAATCACTGTTGTAAAGGAAGTCAGCACAAATATCTATAGTCTCTTGTAGCGGGACATTGGAAAATAAACTGAATACGCCGAAAGAACACATAAAGCTGTTCTCAACACCAAGTTGCAATTCGTGTAAGTAATCAACTAATCTAAATGAGTCAATAATACAATGTTTAGTGTATAGAGCCTGAACCGGTTCTATAATGGTTAGTAGCCATTAGGCTAAGGAGTGCTGGGCACACCCCGTCATAGACAAAATATGTCTAAGCGGAATATCTTCTTTGTGGATTTTAGGAAGGCCTTACAGTTTAGGTCTCAGAGAACCAGAAGGCCTTATTTTTTCATATATATCTTTTGTAAAATAATTTTGAAGAACTATGTTAAAATTTATTTAGTTTAAAAAGAAACGATTAAAATCTACACATAATTAGAATAATAATAGTTAGAACTCACACTAAAACATAATTATAACAATGAATTGTATCCATATTACAAGTGAAGTCATCTTAGTAATAGCGTCTATAGAATTGGAAGGATAACACATGACCAAAAGATATTATTATTATAATATGGTATTTATATTATTAGCGCAATTAAGAAATAATATAAATATTTATATTACGTGGAATTATAGAGATAATATAATTATTTATATTACGTGTAATTATAGAGATAATATAATTATTTATATTACGTGTAATTATAGAGATAATATAATTATTTATATTACGTGGAATTATAGAGATAATATTAATATTTATGTTACATGGAATTATAGAGATAATATAATTATTTATATTACGTGGAATTATAGAAATAATATAATTATTTACATTACGTAGAATTAAAGAAATAATATAAATATTTTTATTACGTGGAAGTATAGGGATAATATAAATATTCATATTACGTGGAATAAGAGATATAATATAATTATTTGTATTACGTTGAATTATAGAAATAATATAAATATTTATATTCCGTGGAATTATAGAGATAATATACATATTTATTCTGCATGGAATTAAAGAGATAATATAAATATTTATATTACGTGGAATTATAGAGATAATATAATTATTCATATTACGTGGAATTATACAGATAATATAATTATTTATATTACGTGGAATTATAGAAATAATATAATTATTTATATTCCGTGGAATTATAGAAATAATATAAATATTTATATTACGGTGAATTATAGAGATAATATAAATATTTATATTACGTGGAATTAGAGAGATAATATAAATATTTATATTACGTGGAATTATAGAGATTATATAATTATTTATATTACGTGCAATAATAGAAATAATATATTTATTTATAGTACGTGGAATTATAGAATAATATAAATATTTATATTACGTGGAATTATAGAAATAATACAAATATTTATATTACGTGGAATTATAGAGATAATATAATTATTTATATTACTAGGAATTAAAGAGATAATATAAATATTTATATTAGGTGAAATTATAAAGATGATATAATTATTTATATTACGCTGAATTATAGAGATAATATAATTATTTATATTACGTGGAATTATAGAGATAATATAATTATTTATATTACGTTGAATTATAGAGATAATATAAATATTTATATTACGTCGAATTATTGAGATAATATAAATATTTATATGACGTGGAATTATAGAGATAATATAAATATTTATGTTACATGGAATTATAGAGATAATATAATTATTTATATTACGTGGAATTATAGAAATAATATTAATATTTATATTACGGTGAATTATAGAGATACTATAAATATTCATATTACGTGGAATTATGGAAATAATATAAATATTCATATTACGTGGAATTAGAGAGATAATATAATTATTTATATTACGTGGAATTATAGAGATAATATAATTATTTATATTACGTGGAATTATAGAAATAATATAATGATATATATTATGTGGAATTATAGATATAATATAATTATATATATTACGTTGAATTATAGCGATAATATAATTATTCATATTACGTGGAATTATAGAAATAATATAAATATTTATATTACGTGGAATTATAGAAATAATGTAAATATTTTTGAAATAAGGAATTATAGAAATAATAAAAAATACCAACCGTTTAACCGGGTTATTTAATGCTGAATCAAGTTATTTTGGATATAGTTATCATATTACGTCCAGTTATTTTGTAGAAGGTTTTTATTCTTAAAGCTGTTTTTATCTTTAATCGCAAATTTTAAGTGTTTGTTTTGGTGTTTTTACAATGGATTTTATCGTTTTTGTATCATGCCTTGCAATTGAAGAGCCAAAATTTGCCTTTGCAATTGAAGAGCGAAAATGGTTACAGTTTTGTACATTTTTAGTTAGGAACCCAGTTAGGAATTGAGGGAGACAGAAAGCTAAAGGGGGAATGGGAAGAAGGAATAGAGTGAAAAGGTGGGTTGTTGTTTTTGGTTTTGGTTTTGTGTTTGCAGAATATAACATTTGAAGGGTAACACATAGCAAAAAGTGTTATTATAACAGAGTAAAATCTAATTGTACGTATATTACAATGCAATCATATTAATAATTTAACATATAAAATTTAAATGATAAGACATAAAGAAAACATATCATTATCATAAGACAGAAAAATAGAATAGAATTTTCTTACAACATATTAATAATATATCATATTAAGGTTGGAAAGTTGACATGGTAAAATGATATTATTAAAGCACAGTAAAATTGAGTTGTAATCTTTTTAAAGGCGAAAACCTATTATTAATAAAACATATGAAAGTTGAACTAAAAACATGGTCAAAATACATTATTGTATTAAAAAATGAATTATATTTATATAACAAGTGGAATCATATTGATAATAAAACTTATAAAATTGGATGTTGGTTGTTTGGTATGTTGTTTTTGTTTTACGGCACATTTTCAGGTTATGTAATGCCGAATCCAAACATTTTGAAGAACTTTTTTTAATAGAATATAGTTGTTGTTTTCAAGTCAGTTTCTATTTAAACCATAGTTGAGACCCTAACAGGTACTCACACTCCAAGTCAGAGTTGACCTGGGAGCAATAGTAACTAAAGGGTCGCTTCACACTCCCCAAAGCCCGCAAGCTGGGGCCTCACCACTAGATATAGTTTAGGCTCATATCCAGGACCATATAAAATTGGAAGAATAAAACATGCTTACAATATTATTAAAGACCAATAAAATTGAAGGGTATTTACATTACAAGTGGAAGCATATTGTTAGTATAACTTATACAATCTGAAAGAAAACACATGGTCATTATTTCATTCTCCACACTCGCTGGTAAATAAGTGAAACTGAAAGCATGCTGGTTTTTTAAGAGAAATATTTGAAAGAAAGGAAGTTGGAAAATCTATTCCCGTTTTAAGCAACTGTTTAAATAAACATAATTAACGAAAAAGTGGCATTCGGTTAGTTTGGGGCATGCTACTGTATTTCATGAAAGAAAGAAAAACGTAAAAAAAATATTGAAATCCAGCGTTCTACAGTGGAAGACAGTGAACGGGATAAGCCTAACGGACTATACATTTTGTAAAGGCGTTTTACGTGAATGGCGTAATCGATAAAATTACATGGAAGAAGTGAGCGGTTGTATAATACAATGTGATTGCACAGGAAAATCGCACAGGAAAATCGAATAGTTTTCATATTACCAGTGAGCTTATATGGATAAAAAAAAAACTATAAAATTGGAAGGATAACACACGGTTAAAATATATTATTATCCACCGATAACATAGAATTGTGCTTATATTACAAGTGGAATCATATGGATATGGCAAGTGCCCGTCCGAGTTCCAATTCATAGCCCCTTGGCCAATCTTCCACGAAATATACCCGTCTAGCTTAAACCACGGTCAATAATTTCCCCACTCTTTATCTGTGCCTAAACCTAAACGTAGATTCCATGAACAAAACTTCTTTCTCAGAACTGCACGCCCGTGGAACTCTCTTCCGTTAGTTTGTTTTCCAGCTGACTAAAATTTGGTTGTCTTCAAGTGCAACATAAACAAATTCTTTATATACGGCCTCATTAAATAATCTACTTCATCAAATTCCCACTACTAACGATTACTACGATATAATCCCATTGACTATTGTGCACTCAATAACCTTATCCTCGAGTCGCCTTTGTAAAAACAGTAACACATGGTAAAAAATATTATAATACAACAATAAAATACAATTGTGCTTATATTACAAGTGGAATATATTAGTAATGCAGTCTATTCAGTTGGAAGGATAACACATGGTCAACAGATATTATAATACAACAATAAAATACAATTGTGCTTATATTATAAGTGGAATCATTGATAGTAAAAACTGTAAAATTTGAAGGACAACACATGGTCAAAAATAATATTATCTATATATATATATATATATATATATATATATATATATATATATATATATAAGTGAAAGTGTGTCTGTCTGTGTATGTGTGTCTGTGTACATTTCCCTACGCAATAACTCTGTCAATATTAAGTCTACAGATTCGAAATTTGATATACAGGGCACTGAGATTTGGAAAAATCGATGTGATTGGTTTTCGGACAGAAATTTGGCGATTAAGGGGTAAAAGTTCAACGATTTGACCTTTGAGAACTCTACCAAACTCCTACTACAATTTTGGGGCTAAACACGTGAAATTTTCGATATAGGTTCTTTGGACATGGATCTAACTTAATAACTTTATTTGAGCCCTAAACAATAAATTTTAAGGCGTCATAATAAGGGTCAAAGTTAAAAAAAAAATTGACCGTTTTTTGGGGGGTTTGCTCAGCATACACCTCAAAACACCCGGACAACGCCGGGCACCCATGCTAGTAGAACAATAAAATAGAATTGAACTTTTATGTAAGTGAAATCATATTAATTATATAACTCATGACATTTAGAAAGGTAACACATGGTAAATGGTATTATCATAAGACAATGAACTTCAATTGTATTTATATTAGGTTGGTGCAACAACTTTGTCATTTTTGATATCTGATTAAAAACATTATTTTTGCACCAACCTAATATTACAAATATAACCCTATAGATCGTATTACCTATAAAATTGGAAAAATAACACAATGTCGAAAGATGTTATTATAGCACAAGAAAATGAAATTCCATTTATATTACAAGTAGAATCTTGTTGATAATATAAACTATAAATGCTAAATGATGAGACGAAGAGAAAATATATTAGTTATCACACTACAGTAAAATAAAAATTGCGAAAGAATCGCAAATGCAGGTTTTTATATGCTAATAAGAAATTACTTACATAATGTGAAAGAGAGAAAGATAGAAAAGGAACGGAAGAAGAATGAAAGAGAGATATGGAGAAAGCGAGAGAAGGGTTTCGGAAGAAATATAAGAGAGAAGAGGAAAGAAAGAGATAAAAGCGGAGAACAGAATGATCTCAAATACATGGGAGGATGGATTAAGGTTTTATAAACCTAATTGTTTTAGCAGATGTCTTTTTGCCTTAACCGACCAGAGATCCGGGTTTCTGCCATGTTTTGACTTTCTCTCCTCACCCATCCCGACCGATCTATAATATGTATCCATGTTCTGCGAATTCGTAGAATCTGGAGATTAGTTTGGAAATACCAGAGCACAAGAAAGCTAATCGAACTTTGTTATACACCGACAAATCTACATTCAAAAACATTAGTTTGTTTTTTCTGACACACACAGAACCTCCAAATTCAACTTTCCCTTGGACAACTCTATCTAAAATTATGGAAATCACGCAGAGAGTGACCCAGATGTAACTCAGCGCCCACCCGGCTTTCCGCGGAACATGACGTCAACAGTCGAAGTAAGCTGAGCGTCGACGAGGAAATTAAGCCATCTGACGTAACATAAAGCTGAGCCAATGACAATGTAGCGCGATAGTTTTCAACGTGACGCACGTTTGCGCGAAGTGAAAATTCAGAGCAGTAGACGACACTTTGGAAGAGGAAAAAAAAGAAAACAAATTAGTAAAACAAAAAAAAAAACACCATTTCGTACTTCGGCTTGTTGACGTCATGTTTCGGGGAAAGCCGGGCGGACTCTGAGTATCGTCTGGATCATTCTCTGCATGAGTACCAAAATTATTTTATGCAATAATTATTTTTTCTTATAAGAATTCGATCTCCGAAGTCTTTATTAATTATTGATTGGTTCGATTTGTAGGTAAACTGTTCATTTCAGATCCACCCCAAATATGACTGCAGCCGAGAAAAGTAGCATACCATCCATTCACTAAAGCATCAACAGAAAAATTCGACAGCAAGTGTATGCAAAGATATTACCACTAGGGCATTCTTGTGCGTGTTTTGTGCGCTCATAGCATCAGAGCGGTAATTCCAGCGACCAGTGAGCATCTGGCCACATTTTGAAGGGTTCATTTTTAGTCGAAGATTAAATCACTGGAACTTATGATTAGTGCATACTGTGTCCGCCCGTGACGCAGGCCTTGACCTTGTACCAGGCTGGTTGCAGGTTTACCGTCCAACTGTGAGATGTATAGTATTGACAAATTATTTAATTAGGTTGCGTTCCTCTTATTTAAAAAAAAATATTGTTTTTTGGGGAATAGAACTTTCGCCAAAACAATAAACTCCTGTTGTCCTTTTTATATAGAAATTATCAAAAAGGTTCATTGGTAACACCATCTTTATTGCTGTTTTCAGTGTCCTGGAGTCATTTTACAACTACCGCCTGAACAGGTCCTCGCTACAGCACAAGGCTACGGCACACCTTTACAACAACTACCAACCAACACCAGCATCACAAACGAAACTCTTCAGAATGGGACGATGGGATACAAACCACCGCATTACACACCTAACCCCATACCACCAAACCCAAGTGGCGTCCATATTCTAACCGAAACCCCAACCGAACCGAACCCAGTAACAATAGCTGCCTACACTAACCCTAATTTCGACCCCACCCAACCGCAGTAACAGAAGCCGCCTACACTAACCTTAATCTCGACCTAAAGCAACCTCAGTAAAAGAAACCGTCTATACTAACCCTACCCCTAACCCAACTTAACCGAAACTTGAACCTAACTCCAACCTAACAACAAATAAAATATTTTTGCTTGTTTTGTAATTTCATGTTAATGATTAAATAAAAATTATCTGATGAAATTAATGTTAAATTCCCTGCTATTTTGATTTTATTTATATGCTCAAAAAAAGAGAATATTTTCGTGTTATTTTGATCTTCTAACTATCGTATTTATTTAGAGTTTAATTTCCCAAGGTTTCGATCGATGTAACTACCAACCTTGGTCAGGTGTATATTAAATAACTCAGGAATCTTTCTGTCCAACTCGGGAATCTTTCTTTCGAACTCGGGAATCTTTTTTTTCGAACCCAGGAATCTTTCTGTCGGGTTCGGGAGACTTTCTGTCGAACTCCGAAACCTTTCTGTCGAATATGGGAATCTTTCTATCGAACTTGGGAATTTTTCCTCAAGCTCGGGAAATTTTCCCTCGAACATGGGAATCGTTCTGTTAAATTTAGGATTTTTTCTATCGAGTTCGGTAATCTTTCTGTCGAAATCAGGAACTAGCACATGATCTCGGGCGGAACGCTTTCTACAATCCAAAGAAGTAGCATGCCCTCAATCTGTCAACAATTAGTGCGTAGAAGTCCCCCAGTAATAAGTGTATTTTTAGTGACGTGCTTACAGAGAATTGAACCTTCGTCATTCTGAATTGTAACACGTATTCTATTAACTAAGCCACAGTATACTATTTTCAATAATGTAAATCTCACCTGTCTGTTTAAATGTATGTATGTTTGTATGTCTGCCTTAAACTTCCGACAGTGGCGACGAATTTTCACGAGCTTGGTATCGTTTTGAAATTCGACTCGTCGCACGACCAATATCGAAATATTGGCTAAAAACATTAATTCCTTCATCCTCAACTGGGCACTTTTCTACAAAGAGGGGTCGCTTCTTTCTGTGATATGTACGAAAGTCATCCCCTCTTTTCGAATGACTAGCCCCCATTTAAACCTTCGTCACTTCCGATTTGATGATGGACGCAACGGCAAAAACGTCACGCTTTATTCACGTTCTTTTCCTCCTTCGCGGTATGAGTTCGAGCTTGGCTGCCTACTACCACTTTGTTTTTATTTTACTCAACAAACACATCCAACCATCTGGGCAACGCCGGGTACCCATGCCAGTTAAAATAGAAATAATTCTCTAACGGAGATCGAGATTTTTAACGGCGATTCAATAAAAGAAATACTTTTTTTCCTTCTTAATTGCATTCCAAGAACACGCCCGTAATCACCGAAGAAGATTAACGAAGTCCTGTTCCACAACACTCGAAAGAACACGGCAAGCCCTAACGTTCTCTCTCAGCTGCCAAAATCAACTACTTTTCTTTCCCCGAGTCGTTCTTTTTAAACTATGCAAATGAACTCTTCATATAAAAAAAAAAAATCCAACTGCAAAACACGTGTTCCTTTTTCTGATTAAATCCGAGAAACTATTATTTAGACCGACATAAATATATATATACATACACACACACACACACACACACACACACATATATATATATATATATATATATATATATATATACACATAAATATAGTTTGCTTCTCCAATAAAAATCACGTGACTTACTAACGTCACGGATAAACGTCAGCGATCTACATTGCTGACTATTATAGCGATGGGAAAATATAGGTAGTAAGGTGTAAGTTTTATAAAGGCGTAATTTGCAAATGCACACACCTATAAACATCTAACTGCCAAAACTACCAATGACATTCGGGCGATCAACGCGTAAAAAAGATTACACGCTTAAAAGCAAACATTCGATTGGCCTTTATAATTTCAGCCGCATAAAATAATATTGTATTTGCGAAGTAAACACCAATTTATTCCTTCTTTTTATTCTTAGTAGTTTTGTAGTAAAAAGGAAAGAGAATAGATTTGTTTTGTATGTACTTTTTTCGTCCTATCTTTTTCCTTTTCTTTCTTTTTCTTCTCTCGGTTAAATATCATTCTTTATTCTATACTAGCGGAGGTACCCGGGGGTTCCCGGGTATTTCGAGGTGTGTTTGGTTTTTGGTAAATCAAAGCAAATGAATAATAAAAGAAAATCGTTGCCCGGGGGGTGTTTACGGGCGGAGGGGGTAAAAAAAGTTTTGGTAGGAAAGTAGGAAGGATCCAATCCGAAGCTTTTAGGCCAAGTGGGAAAATAAAGTGTGAAAAAAAAAAGAAGAAATAATAACGAAAACATGTTTGAGTTTATTTAAGTACCAGAAAGATGATTTAAGAGCAGTTGTACGCAGTGTTTGTATCTGCATTGCTTCTAATATAACTCGTCTGTTTTGCGCAACCATAAATTCCACATATGTGTTTATATCAGTAGGTTGAGACTGCTTTTTTTTTACACAGTGATCACCACTTATCAAGGCCCGGAAGCCACTCAGGGATAAGGGTTATTGCAAGTACATTACGTTAGTGTGGAGATTTGATGAAAGCGTTTACTTAAGGGGGCGGTTCATTAGGAATTTGTTAACGTTGAACTTGAAGACATCCAAGTTGTAGTCCGGTGGGAAGCAGGCAGACGGAACAGAGTTCCACAGGCGTGCAGTTCTAAGAAAGAAGCTTTGTTCATGGAATTCACGTTTTGATTTTGGCAAAGATATAGAGTGGGGGAAATTATTCACAGTGGATTCAGCTAGACGGGTGTTTTTCGTGAAAGATTGGCGAGGGGGGGCCAGAGATTGGAGTTCAGACGAGCACCTGTTCCGCCTCAGATGAGTCTGGGTAAAAAGTAACTTGCTGATGTGACTCATAGACTCGATTTGCGTTTTCGTTCAAGGAAATACCAAACGTGTCTTCCTGAGACTGTTCATAATGTCCCCATTGTCGACTTCTTTTTTTGGTTGCAGCTGCTGTTGTATTACGATTAAGGGAAATCTTTTATGGTGGCATATTGTAAAAAAAAAATGGTATTGTGTAAAATGTGAAAGATTGTTATATACTCAACTAATGAACTCTATGTTCTAGTTGTTTGACTTCTGATATTTGATTGCCTTTTAAACTGAAAAAAAATGACACAATTCAGTTTATATTTTTAATCTCCCCCCCCCCTTGCTTCCGACCAAAGGAATAATTTCAACGCTTCAAATACTGAATGAAATGTATGAGTTTACTACTTTATGAAACGATTTAGTTAATGACGGGACTGAAAGTTTAAGGAAATGCAAACAGCGGACGTTATTGCGGAAACGAAATAAAGCAGAAATGATTTTTTTTTTCGAACAAAAATGGAAAGAATCGGAGTTCTTTAGTGGACAATTTTTGGGGAAAAAATAACATTGTTGTAGTTGTTGTTTCCCCTAACCGCCTCCTGACAAAAAAAAATGAAACTCTATTTATTTGACCCTCTCCGGCAAACAATAGGAAACAAATGTTTTTGATGTAAATTTTATCTGTATGTTTTTTTTGCGCGAAAAATTGAAAGAATCACTAATTTTGTATGGCAGAAACTGTAAAAAAAAATCCCATATTATAAATTATGATTTCATTCTCCACACTCGCTGGCGAATAAGTAAAACTGAATGTATGCTGTTTTTTTTTAAGAGAAATATTTGAAAGGAAGGAAGTGAGGAAATCTATTCGCGTTGTTAGGCAACTGTTTAAATAAACATAATTAACGAAAAGATTGCATTCGGTGAGTTTGCGGCATGTTACTGTATTTCATGAAAGAAAGAAAAACGTAAAAAAAAAAATTATTGAAATCCAGCATTCTACAGTGGAAGACAGTGAACGGGGTAAGCATAAACGGGCGATACATTTTGTAAGCGCGTTTTAAGTTAATGGCGTAATCGATAAAATTGCATGGAAGAAGTGAACGGTCGTATAATGCAATGTGATATAGAAGTCCATTTACCTGAATATCGGCTGCTAAGTGTTATTCGCTGAGGCTACGTTGAAAGAGAAAAAACGTGTCATAATTAAAGTTGGATGCGTAAGTAAGAGTTGGAGACCAATTGAGTTTGTAGTAAAACATGAATCAAAGGTTAGTTCGTTTCGGGTTTTTTTAGTAAACGCGATTTTTTATGTGTAAACTCAAGTCGTATTGCGGAACACGAATTTCTGTAAGAGAGTGTTTGAATAGTATGCTATGCACTTTGTTGAAGTAATATAAATGGTAATTAAGCAACGTAAAAGTAAGCGTGGGATAGCCATTAATATTTGTGGGAATGTCGGTATCGGTTAATTCCGTGGTGCGGTTCCGCCAATGGGAAGCATAGAACGGAAAGACACGCCAAAATTCCATTCCAGTTTTTTAAGCAACTACGAAGTAAAGAAAACCCAAACCGGCGTTCCTTCGTAACTGTCCTTTGTGAACGATCCCGGAAACGGTGTAAGTGGTGGCGGGTGAAGGGGGAATTAATTAGAGAGAAAAGATTTT
This sequence comes from Euprymna scolopes, assembly GCF_053919585.1. Taxonomy (NCBI): domain Eukaryota; kingdom Metazoa; phylum Mollusca; class Cephalopoda; order Sepiida; family Sepiolidae; genus Euprymna; species Euprymna scolopes. Next base: position 39,079,864 of record NC_136513.1, read on the forward strand.
ACTACTTCCATTGATTTTAGCCGATTGTGGCGGAGAACTCTCAGCAGAAAAAATATAGGAATCTACGATTATCGAGGAAGTGGAGAGGTAATATCCCTATAACACACCTCAGATACTGTGCTGCAGTTTGTGCATTTTACATTTGCATGAAATGTCTTGATTTTTAATCCTATTAAGATCAAAATCATAGGGAAAAACGTGTGTGTGTAAATATCTAACAGGTAAACTCTTAAACTATTGGTCACATAACACTGAAATTAACAGGAAATAGTAATTATGCACCAAGGGTGATTTACAACGAGTAATATCTTTGTTTGGGTTGATGAATCACGCATACATGCATATATCGTGATATTGAAATGCGAAATGTTCATTTCTACGAGGCGACATGCTTATACTTCTTTCTGCGCATGCACACATAAAATTCATTATTTGAAGTGTGTTATTATTTAGACTCTGCTAACTTTGTCTCGATACCAACATAAGAAGAGAACGCGGCTAAAACACGAAATGTTTTGGTTTCGATTCTAGCTGATGGTACTAAGTTATTTTTTTAAAAAAACTTTTACCATCATGGCCTTTTATTAATAAATGCGAATATCTGCACAGTTTTAAATATATTTAAACGTATTTTACGGTAGGCGGTATCAAAATATTTATTTAGAGGCTTGGAAAATATAATTTTTCTGTTTTCAATTTCTTATAGATATTTTTAATTTTTAACATTTGACTTTGTAATTTACTTATATATAAAAGGCGCTCTCTGTGTGCACGCGCGTTTGAGTTTGTTTCCTATAGACTCAGAAACGGTTAGACCGATTATTTAAAAATTTCACAAAAATATACTTGATGTGTTTTGCTGTGTTCTTACATAAGTTTCGTATTGGAATGCCTCCGGTAAGTATTGAAACTTTATAATCGAAACATTTCGATGAAACAAGAAACTCTCCGATTTTATAAATAGTTTCATTCTATTGACATTTTATTGCGTTTGAATAAAATATGTTGGTCTTTTTGTGTTTTGGTTATTGTAATATATTCAGTGAATTCTTGAGCAATTTAGATTCTTATTTCAAATAGTGTTGGCTAAAAATATATATTATACTAGCAGATGTACCCGGCGGTGCCCGGTATTAAACGTAACAAAGAAGCGGAAAGAAACTGAAACATGTGCATGCTAGTATTATGTTTTTCTTCGCAGTTAACTAGCTTATAAGTAAAATAATACTTGACATGAGATGGAAACCAAAACATAAAATCTGTAGATAAAAATTAGCTGAGTATATAGGTTGAGATTTGTCCTCACACACACACGCACGCATTCTCACTTTTATAGATATAAGGATTTCTCTTTTTATGTCTTGCTGTCGATTTTACTTTTTCTTAGAAACTAGTGTGCCTATCAGGCTGAAATCTTTATGGACCTATGGCGCGATTAAGTGCAGCGAACAGAACGAACCGTTTCTCTTGCGATGAAAAGTGGGTTCCTTACAAAAACCGGCGACGTTCCGCTCTGTGGTTGGACGCCGGCGAAGTTCCACGACACTTCCCGAAATCAGAGTGGTATCAAAAGAAGGTGATGCTGACTGTTTGGTGGTCTGCCAAAGATCTCCTCCTTTACAGGTTTTTTTGAGTGCAAGTGTAACCATTATGGCGTAGAACTACTTTCAACAAATGAATGAAATGCACCAGAAATTTTGACAACACCCAGCATCATTCAACAGAAAAGGCTCAATTCTCTTCCATGAAATATCCGATCGCACGTTGCTTAAGCGACCCTGAAAAAGTTGAACGAATAGGGCTAAGAACCTCTACCTCATCTGCTATACTCTCGATACCTCTCACCTACTGACTACGACTTTTACAATTTCTGCGTGAGAAATGCTTCAAAATCCTAAGCGATATAAAAAAACGCCTACAGGAACTTCATCGCCATTAGAACGCAAGATTTTTACGCTACTGACATAAACACACTTGCTTTGCGTTGACGAAAATATGTTTATTTTGATGGTGCTTATTTCGATCAATATCACTTTTATTTGACTTTAAAATTTAAAAATCACAAAACTTTCTTATCAACCTGATACTTGTTTTTATTTTTCTTATGGTTTATTTTATTACGATATCGGTATTTATACCATTTTATATCTGAGTTAAAATATTAATCATAATACCCCCCATTTTTAAATATCTTACAATATGTTGAACATATTCGAATCGTCGTGTAGTGTTATATAGGGGTTTCATTGAGAGAGTTTTATTAAAAGATGAGTCTTAGAGAGAGATGCTTAGAAGGAGTCTTATTACAGTGAGGGATGTTGAAAGACTCCGAGAGAGAGAGATTGTTCGTTTATAAGAGACTTAGAGAGATATTGTTCATGTTATAAGAGATTCTTATATATTAAAAGTTCATTCCTTAATTGTGTAGAATGGAAGAAGAAGAAAGCGCTTTCAGTGAGGACATAGTGTTCAGACAGTTCGGACATGATGATGTTGAGACGTGCATGTAAAGACATATAACACAAATATATAATGCAATTGGACTTTACCTTTTTGTAAGAATCATAAACACAAAACGAGTTTTACAAAAAACACTTGATGGTTTATTTCGTCACACGGCCCTGTTTCATCACCAAGAATTCAAAGTTTCACATTTTTTCTTGAAGTGACGTCTCACTCCCTAGACGCCTGACTGTCTCTCTCCGAGTTTCTTCACTGAGTGACTAACTCTAACTAAAGTTTTTCTCTATTCCTAGAACTTTCTATTTTCCGTGACGTCATACACATGTTAAAACATGTGCCTTCTTTCACGTGTCCTGGACATACGTGTCCAAAACTTTTCCTATTTCTCAGTAACCTATTTATCCAATATGTTAAAAACATTATCTTATAAGCTGCATTCTTTCAATTTAAAATTTCATAACAAACTTGATAGTTAACATTCTTTTTTTGAAATATTTATCTATATTCTAAACAAATGTTTGTTTTACATTTTTAAATTCTCACACGTAATCTATTTCTAAACTAGATTACGAGGTTCGAATTTCGCCTATGCTATTTCATTTTCATTTTAAACTAAATTCTCCATTTTTATACTTACATGAAAAGGGGACAGCCCTTATCATGTAACAGTAGTTACCTTCTTACAAGAGCAATGTTACTTACAAATGCAGATTTTAAAACAGAAGGATATTTTTATAAGCCTTTATTCATCCCAAACAAGGAATGTCTCTATTTGGATGTAAGAGGTTATTATTTTAGAATCGTGTTTACAGGGACATAATCTAGGAAGTTAATAAGCGGGGAGGCGTTCACCGTACATATAACTGGCTATGTATTATTACAGGGAAGCAGGAAATCCGAGAGAAACAAAAAAGCATTAAAGTAAACGGATTTTATGGACCTCTACAATGAAGGCGCGTGATTTTTCTGCTTGTCGGGTTAGTAGGGGGTATTTACGTAGATGGGCCTAACTACTACGTGTTCGACAGAGTACTTTCCATTAAAATACTTGTAAAACACACACGGGTATGCAACTTTCCGGCGATGGGCCATGGGTTTGAGGTCTATTAGGTTGTAGACATTTTTAAACCCTATATAAGAGGGAAACCCAGTGAGAGGTAATCCAATCCAGATATGGCAACAGTACTCCCTGCTAGGCAAATAGTGGCTTGTATAGATGCAAAATACTGTCAGGTACGAATAATTTTCTACCACAATGTATTAAATGTACTTGCTCCAATTCATGTTCCCTGATGAGTTTGAATAAAGAGTTCTCAGGTAGCGGATGATTAGTCGTGGAAATCGTGTGAATATCGATGCACTTTTCAAAAGGAAAACTCTCGGTGATACCAAATTTAAAACTGCTTCAGTATGTTAGAGAGAGCAAGGTGGGCCTGGAACTACCATGGCACAATGATGTCATAATCCCCGGGGAAAGAGCTGACAGATATTATGATAGGATGATCATGGTGTGTATATAAGGCAGGATCACAGGGGAAATGCGTCATAATGATCCTTACTCTGACTCATATAAAAGTTGGCCAGAACAAAACCAGCCGAAAACAATACAAAAAGGCTTTGCAAAAAAAGAAGGTAATGAGGTCATTTGACAATATAAAAGGACAAGCGACATAGTCGAAGCAGACAGATTCAGAGTCACAGAGACAGAGAAAAAGAGGAGAAGACAGGCCAGAGAATTCTGCAACTTCCATCCTAACCTCACCGCGTTTTGATGTGTGATTGTCACTTGTATAGTGCTGAATGAAAAATAAATTTAAGATCGTAGAAAGTCAGTATGCATTCATTGAAAACGAAAATAACTTTTCGTCGATAAGACCGAAAACAAAACTGATGATCACAAACTCATTTATACATTTAACAAGTAGAGAGAAAACTGTAACAATTTGTCTTATAGTCGAGAATTGGAGGGCGTGGAATAAATATTTTTCCCGGGTATCACTACTCGCAATGTGACCTATGCAAGCGAGCAGAGCACGATGCCTCATAATGAAGAGCAAAAGTAGCAAAAATGGACTCTTCACCAACAGAGAACATAAGGAAATATGTTACGACAAGAATCAGAAATAAAAAAGTGAAACTCAGGGTCGGATTTATCAATTATACATTTTCACACGTGACAGAGAACAGGAAAATCCACGATGACAAAGACAAATAAAGTCACAAGATCGGTAACTGGTGAAAAAATAAATTTTGAGGGTTACGTAGTTATTAATGTATCACAAAAAAGAACGACAAAAAGGCTAAAAGTGTCAGTTCTAATATTTATTCGGGGCCGATTGGATTAAGGAATTTTAATCATGGGACTCGCCAATGAGTGATTTTTGTTGCAAAGTCTTAAACGTAATGGCCAAGCCCGACAAAATCCAAAAAGATCTCAAAAAATCTTTCCCATGTGTTTTCTCTGAAATGCTTGGATGCTGCACAAGAATAAATACGAGATTCAAATTGCTGGATGAAGCAAAACCAATATTCAAAAAGCTATGGAGCGTACCATTTGTCTTCGAGGGAAAAATTGAAGAATTAGAAAGACGAATTAACACTGGGATTTTGACCCCTATTTACTATAGTGAGTGGGCAGCCCCCACTGTATACGCGAAAATAATCCAAAGAGATTAGGGTATGCGTGGACTTCTTTACCGGATTGAGTGCGGAGCTAAAGGGCCATCACTACCCGCTACCAAGTTAAATGGCGGATTTTTTTTCTCCAAAATAGACTTAAGCGAGTCGCACCTACAAATACCATTAGAGGAAGATAGCTCGAAACTCACAACAAACAAAGGACTTTATAAATTCAATAGATTAGCATTTGGTATTATAAGTAGAACCTGCATTTTTCCAACAGGTAATCGATATTTTCTAAGCAGTTTGGATTTCGCAATAGGCTATCTGGACGATATTCTTATGCATAGTCAACATCGAACAACATAGAGATCGTGCATTTCACGTGTTTGATAGAATAAAAGAATATGGCTTCACATTGAGGGAAGCAAAATGGGATTTTTTTTGTACGAATTAAATACCTGGGTTATATCATAGATAATGACGGGAGGAAATCCGACCCGGAGAGGTCCACAGCTATAAAAGACATGCCAGAACCTCATAATTTAACTATATTGCAGAGATTTTTAGGGCTCGCGAACTATTAGGAAACGTTCATTAAGAACATGCATGCATTGAATGTACTATTAAAGAGTGCCAGGCAGCGTTTAAGAAAATAAAAGAGGTATTAACGTCAGATTTATCCCTGACACATTTCAATCCGAAACAAGAGATTATTGTCGCAACTGACGCAGGTTCTTATGGGATCGGGGCGTACATTCTACACAAGACGCCTGATGAGTCCATTAAAACGATCGCCCATGCGTCAAGAACTTTACTGTCAGCAGAGAATAATTGTTTTTTTTTAATTACATTTTCACCCCAAACAAGCCACATTGTCACTGTGGTGTAGGCGGCTACTATCAGGCCCAGCAACTACTGGGGCACTATGTTGGGATTTGGGCAGCAAGATGTCGGTTCACGTTACACTTGAACTTCTGCATGTTAGTATAGTTGGGGAAGCAGGAACTTGGAATGGAATTCCAGAGTCTAGCGGTTCTGGGGAAGAAACTACTGGAGTAGAATGATTTTCTACATCTAGGGATCTCTACTGTGTGGGGTGGGATTTAGCTGCCTGTCGGGTTTGTCGAGAGTGTCTATGTCGTGGGGGCACAGGTGTCTGCTGTTCGTCAGAGCATTCACCATTAAAATACTTGTAGAACAGGCAGAGGGATGCAACGTTTCGTCGATGGGACAGAGGCTGAAGCTTAGATGCCAGTTCAGAGCCTATCAGATTGGCGACTCTCTTTTGAACCTTGTCTAAGAGCGAGAGACTAGCAGCAGATGCACCAACCCAAATGTGACAACAATACTCCATACATGGGCGAATGTATTATAGAGGTACAGGATACTTTCATGTGTCAGTAGTTTTCTAGCACGGTAGAGAGAGCCTACCTTCTTCGCAGCCGCCCTGGCAACGCTCTCAATGTAATTGTTCCAACTCATGTTTCCTGTGAACGTTAGGCCAAGTAGTTTGAAAGATGTACTCTCAGACAGGGAGTCACTGGCCATTGCTATTGATGGCAGAGAAGGTTTCTTGTAATTATTGAAGGAAACCAGTTTAGTCTTGGCAGCATTGAATGTGACCATCCATTTTTGTCCCCATTCCACTACAGATTGGAGGTCATCATCTAGTGTTTTTGCCATTTCTTTAGTTATGTGTTCATTTGTTTTCCTGTCATGCCTGTTATAGAGTGTGGTGTCATCAGCATATATACCCATCTCAGAGGCAGTTTTGTCAGGGAGGTCATTAATAAATATTAGGAACAATAGAGGTCCAAGGATAGACCCCTGAGGCACTCCCGCATTTATATCACACTGTTAAGCACTGGGGATCATATTCGGGGTAACAAAATTCCACCTATTTTTACACGGTCGTAAATTTAAATTACAAACTGACCATAAGCCGCTTATAACCATCTTTGGCTCGAAAAATGTCTGCAGACGTACACAGCCAAAAGACTACGAAGATGGGGGACGATTCTACTGAATTACGATTTCAGTATGGAATTTCTTACATCTGTGAAGTTAAGTCACGCAGACGGATTGTCGCGATTAATCTCGAAATCAAGGAAACCGCTGGGTGACACAGTAATAGCGTCACTACAAAGTGAAAAGGACTATGTATAACTATGTAATACAGTCAGGGAACTACCAGTGACTTTGGAAGATATAACAAGGGAGGCTGAAGAAGATAGTTTCATCAAAAAAATTCAATCGGATTAATCGTTGGCAGAAGTTTATTTTAGGTGCAATGATGCACTGTTATACCGAGAAAGAATAGTAATCCCAGCAACACTACAAAAGAAAATTGTAAAGGATTTCCATACGAGGAACCCTGGGGCTATGCGAATGAAGAGCCTAATGAGGTCCTAAGTTTACTGGAAGGGTATAGACACGGATATAGAAATCACGGTAAAGACGTATGAGGGATGCGAATTGGCTGCAAAAGCGCGCTCCAATACAATTTAGCCCGTGACCTAAAGCGGACCACCTATGGCAAAGAATACGCGTAGATTACGCAGTCCCATGGAAACTATTATTTAATAGTGGTATACAGTTTTTCAAAATGGCCTAAGACATTTTGATGTAAAAGTCCAATGACGGATTTTACAATCAGTGCTCTTCACGAGCTGTACGCTAGGGTTGGTGTGGTTGATTGTAAAGTGTCAGACGATAGCAGACAATTCACTTCAGCAAATTTTAAAATCTCCTGTAAGGATTTCCCGGTTAACCGCATAATGACGTCAACCTATCATGCCCGATCGAAGGGGCAGGCAAAGAGGTTTTTAGATGCGCTGAAAAGAGTCCTGAAGAAAGCTAAAGAAACGCCCGCAGAAATACCGCTACAGCAGTTTTTACAAGTTTGCCGACTTACGCCAAAATTAAAGAAATCCATCGAAGAAGTCGCAGGCAGAGTTAATGTTCGCGAGAAAAATTAGGCCAGTCTTCGAGAAACTTCCAAAACATGTGATACTATGTTTAACCGCATTTTACGAACACGTTCCTCTCATACCACTTTAGTGGCTCCTGTATTCTTTATGATAAATACATATTATATTTTATACATTTTACACTACTTGTGGTTTCTTTAATTTGTGACCTCTAGCACAGGTTTTAACAATTTAGTGCTCCTCCAGTAATACCGTATAATTTAATTTTTATTAGCAGCTTTCCGTGCCAGACTTTGTTAAATGCCTTGGATATATCAAGAGCTACAGCTCTGACTTTAACCGCCTTATCCAGTGCATGATAAATGCGTTCACAGATGACTGCAGTAGAACGACATTGTCTATATCTTTACTATTTGTCAGAAAGAAGATTAGTTTCTTCAAAGTGGTGGACTAGTGCTTAATGGATTAGCGTCTCAAAGATTTTAGCGAATATGGGGAAGAGACTTATAGGACGATAATTGAGACGGTCGATCCTTTCGCCAGAATTTTTGTACACTGGTACCATAGAGGCCATCTTCAAGCTATTAAGGAAACAGAGTTCAGCAAGGCATTTATTTTAGAGTTTTGAAAGTACGAGGGAAAGCTGATTTCTTAATTAGTATAGCTAGGATGGCATCAGGCCCACACGCCTTGGGGGTGTTTAAGTTATTTTATGGCATCGTGGACATGTGACAGTGTGATTTTTAGGTCATAAATTGTGGCTTCCGTCCGCATAGGGAAATTTGGGAGGAAGTTGTGTGTTGGTTCGAGGGTAGAGTTGAAGGCGAATCGCCGAGCAAGTAGTTCCGCCTTTTCAGTTGCCATGCATGCTATCTTCTGGTTGTTGGATAGTGGGGGGAATTACTGATTGCCCTTTATTCACTACACTATTAGAAATTTTCAAGAAATCATGAATTCGTATCAAATTATTTCAGTATGCTTTCTTTTGGCTGTGGCTATTACTCTCTTACAATGATTTCTAGCATCTATGATATTTGTCTATTTGCATTTGGCTTATAACGTGCAAACAGGCGGAATACACGTTGTCTTTTTTGATCAATGGCATCTCCCTAATCTGTAGTGAACCACATGGGTGACTGGGGCTTGCTATAATACTTCCGTGCGGAGGCATGTCCGTCAATGCCCGCTTTTCACCATTCAGTTGTCTCATTGACACACAGTTCAGCAATGAGAGAGGAGATAATAGTCCGTCGATATGCCCTCTGATGCCTTCCTAGTCAGCCCTATTGTACCTTATCGTTTTCAGTAGTGGTTAGGATTTGAGTGAAATGTCTACTGATGCCACTAGGTTGTCTGCCTTTCCGAGTTGAGTATGGCCATTAGTTACACGATCCTCAGGTTGTATATTAAGGAACTGATCTAGAAGTGAAGGTCACTATCTGCGAAGCGGGTTGAAAAAATGACATCCGTGTAAGGGAATGGGCTATAGAGAAGCTATAAGTAGAACGTATAGCTGCATCTGTGTAACCTGAGAAACCAAGCCAATATTAATGGTGCTGTTAAAGTCGCCAAGCACATGATTTGAGCGTTTTTATCTAAGGAGTGTGAGGCGTTTATACTATCAGAGGGATGATTGATTAGAGTACAGTCCTGACTTGAGGGAGAAGGGTAAAGAAAATATAAGTAACTAACGCAGTGATGAAAGGCTAGTTGAAAACACATAAATCCCTAGTCCTCCGGTTCCAAACCTTTCTCCTTAAGGGGACGATGTTTCGAATATAGAATCAATGCTCGTACATATATCTATCCGAATCCTTACGGTAGAGAGAGAGAGATATTTAGTCATGTTAAAGTAGTTAGCTGGGAAGGAGAAGAGTAGATTTGTTTCACCGAATGCCAAGATATCCGAGGGGTTTACTAAGAAGTAAAACTCTACATCATCTAGATTACTTATAAACCCACAGATATTTGTGAATGCAAGCCTAAGGGTGGAGGCGATGCCAGCACATTCCACGTATCTTCTGATGAGAAGTATTAGGCTTTGAAATACCTGGAATAAAAGCTTTCACAACTCTTACACACACTGTATTATATCCCCTTGTTTCAAATTGATTAATAAATCTGTATGCATCAGTATATATTTTTCTATAATAAATATATTTTATCTATAATATATATGTATATATATATATATATATAACTACTTCATTTACTCACATAAATTAATATACGAAAGTATAAATTTATGCGTAAACTTTAAGTATTTACTTCAATAGTGCTCATTACGTAGGTAGAGCTAGTTAGTAAGTTATAAAATATATATGGCGATTAAGCTACACTTAATATTCCGCGTTTCATCCACTCTAGGATTCTTCAGGCTTATGCGAGAAATTTGTGGTTGTCTAGCGTTTTTATATACGCACCTTCTATTGAGTTTTTATTTTCTTTCTCTCCTCAAAGTCCACGGTGCCATCGTGTGCTGCACCTCTCCACATGTTTCTGTCCCTGACACATTCTTCCCACGAGAACGGGTCGATATTTGTTAGAGCCAGGGTGCGCTTGAATTGATCTTTATAGCAGATTTTTGGGACTCCTCGTGGCCTCATTCCCTATCAGCATTTTCTTGCGGAGCCTTGAATTATCCATCCAGCGGAGGCGCCGGTGAATGATTGTAGTTTCTACACCGGGCACTGAGGCTCGTTCACAGACTTCAATATTGGTGCTGCATAATGACGTCAACCTATCATCATTTTATAATTCTAACTCAGTTTCGTTTACTGAAAGCTTTTCAGATTTTTTTTATATCGCTTCTATACAGCGTCCATGTTTGACATGTGTGGAGAGGATTATTGTCCGAAACACCGTTATTTTGATGGTCATCCTTACTGCATGGTTGTTGTAAACGCGGCAATTGAGTCGTCCAAAGACGGAGTGTGCTTCCCTTATCCTGTTATCCAGGTCCTTCTTGCAGATGTTAGAATATTCTCTAAGTAGGGGAAATGGTCTACTTTTTCTAGTGGGTGGTCGTTTATTGTGGTGGTAAAGTTTGGGAGTGTCAGCCCTGGTGGAATTTGGACGAGTGTCTTGGTATTTTCCGTGTTGACCTGCATCCCAAAGAATTCATAGGCAGAGTTATATGCATCTGCTAATAACTACAGGTCATTTGTAGTCTGACCTGAGTTTGCATTGTCGTAAGGATACTGCAGTTCTCGCACTGCACACAAGAGAGTATTTGTTCTGGCGTGGAGTCGCGCGAAATTAATAGCTCCATTCATACAAAATCGTATGTCAATCGAGGGTGTTTCTAGGGAGATCTCATTAAGAATTGCTGCCATGTAGAGAGAGACGCATGTGGGAGCCAGAACACGACCCTTCTCTTTCTCATTCCGCCGTAGATGGGGAATGGGCTTCAGGGAGAGAGTTCCGATGGCAGACTCTCCCGATCATGGTCATGGAGGGCACGCACCAGTTTAAGGAAGTCTGGCGGACACCCATACCTTGTGAGGACAGTCCATATGGCATGTCGTAGCACTTTCTCAAAGGCCACTTTTACATCCCATAAAATGAACATGATGGGCTGTTGTTGTTCAAGGCTCTTCTCTTGTAGTTGTCGCACACAGATTATCATATCTATGCTCCCGCGGGAGGGTCGAAAGCCGCACTAGGACTCTGGTAGGACGTCTTCTGCAGGGATGAGTAGGCAGTCAAAGAGAATCCGGGCGAAAATTTTACTAGCGATTCTTAGTAATGATAATCTCTGATAATTGTAGCAGTATTCGCTGTCCGCCTTCTTAAAGATGGCAATGATTTTAGCATCGTGGAAGTCACTGGGGAGGGTTTTTGTTTCACATATTTTCAAATTGTGGAGCATCAAGCGGTTCTTCAGCTTGTGGTCAACGTGATTGAGGAGTACCAGCGGGATCTTGTTTGATCCTGGGGCTTTGCCGGGCCTCATGCACTTTAAGGTCTTGTTAAAGTCCTGGACGGAGTGATAGTGCCATCCAGTTATAGAGGGATGTTTATTATATATATATATATATATATATATATATATATATATATATATATATATATATATATATATATATATATATATGAAGAGGTTTGTGTTTACTTTAATCTTTTTAGGCAAATATTGTACAAATACGAATCATGTAGAATGTTTGCATGAATATAAGTACACGTGATGATCGTCCCATGAAAAACGAGAAAAACATTGTGATGAATGTTTACAAAAAGCAACTTAGCTAGATCTTTTGTCGGTGAATACTATTCCACGACACATATATAACACTGATGTATCTTATTTTTAAGTAAATATCAAAAAGGTATTTTAATATACAAATAAACTGTGTCCAACGCTTTATTGTAGGTTACTAAAATATCAATATTTCACTAAATATACGTCACAAAAAATATAATTGAAGCATCAAAGGACTGCTTCAAGGTTAGTTATTTGCCAAACTTTTATACAAATTCTTGCGACATTCATAAAGTTATGATATTTTATTCTTTACCAAGAAATTCATACTGTACACAGTTTTAGTGCAGGTCTTTTAAAATGCTATTTTAGGGGACAAATACAATGCCTTGTCATAAAATATTTATTTTTTATTATATCTCCTGCCAAAGAATAATAAATAAATAAAAGCACACACTAGGTGATAAGCCTTAAATAAATTAATTATTTATCGACATATCAACCATCCTTTGAAATAACTTTAAATAAGCTTTTATCGACCAAGGAGGTCAATTTTTGGATCTGAAGAAGAATTTTTTTCTCTGGCGACATCAACTATATTCCCTTGAAGTAAGTTGCTGTCCTCCCTCATATAACTCTCTTTTCAATATTGACCAGAGATGTTCAGTTGGTTAATGTCTCGAGAACACGGTGGCAGATCATGATGGCTACTCCAATGAATCCCATAGATTGAAGGAAGACTGCAGTCGCCCTAGTAGAATGTGATATTGCATTGTCATGAATAAAAATCAACAGAAAGCGACAATAGTAGGTAATCTAGCCATGGCGACAAATAATTTTCCAAAAAGGCCGAGTACGCATTGCTGGTAAGCGTTCCACTCTCTTGCACTCAGAATGATCCAACCAACTTGCCTCTAATAATTCCCGCCCAAAACATGATGCCTTTACCTCCTTGTGTATGGTGAACTCTGTAAGGGGTCTGAGTCCCGTTCGGGTTCCAAACTTTAAAGCGGACACGTTGGAAATCCATTTTCATATAATTCTGTGCTCAAGCCATTGCTTATTCGCTATGTTGGAAAATGTTTGATTGTCCTTGCGGTCTGATTTAACACATCACATCAGGCCTGCCTAGATCTTCGATAACCTTAAATCGCTCGTTCTTTTTACATAATAGATTTGCAATAAAGCGATGGACAGTATAAATTCATTGATAATAAATGAAATGTCATAACTTTGTGAATAGCGCATGGATTTGAATAAAATTTTGGGGAATATCTAACCTTAACCTTCGAACTATTTTTATTTTTTTGTGACGTATATTTAGTGAAATTTGATAATTTACTAATCTGCAAAAAATAGTAACAAATAAAAACAATCCTTTACAAACAACGAATACAAATCTTTGTGTGCTTGGTCTAGACAAAGCACATACCTTTTTCATTGTGAGGAATAGTTCTCCCGCCCGATTAGTCTGTTCCTGGAAGTCCGGTAATAAATGGCTCCCCTCGAAGTTATAATTTTATATATCTGATTTTATTTTAGACTTCCATCAAAGCTGCTAAGCATTGGAATTTAATTTGTCCGAGATCATCATAAGGTCGTGTTCCTCCTAGGTTTCCGAACGCTGAGACGATATCTTCCGTGCGAACTTGCCCAATTCTATTTCGTACACTTGGTCTGAATGAACTCCAACACTAAAGTGTATATAAAAAAACTATCCCATTGTTTGTTCAAATTTCTGACTACATGACTACGTAATTTATGCATCGGGTCGCAAAATGACAGTCACATAATATTGCCACCTGACCTAATCTTTTGTTATTGTCAACTAAATTCTGTTTTACCAAGTTAAAATTCCTGATAATATATAGCTGACATTCAATTTTCTAAAATTCTAAAGTCTATAGAATTATCTTGTTTTAATCAACCGTTTTTTCTCTATTGCCTTTTGCAAATCGAAATATCTACATTTCGATAAGAACAACGACAAAACAACAACAACAACAGCAACAACAACAACAACAATAATAATAATAATAATAATAATAATAATAATAATTACTCAGGTGATTTTACGATGCCAAGCATGTTTATATGCATATGTATATGTATGTTTATATATATATATATATATATATATATATATATATATATATATATATATATAAACATGTCTGTGTGCCAGGATGTTCTTATCTAACATTCCACGCAATTATGCACAATATAAAAACTATGCATAAAAGAATTTATCGCAGTAGTTAAATGTGTCCAAACCTTAAATAAGAAGATGTGAAAAATGGATAATTAATTAATGGACTCTTGTTTTTCAAAGAAATATGCAAATTATTTAACTTGCATTAATTTTTATTGATCAGAACTAGATGTCGAGAGGTAAAGCGTACAACCAAGGTAGCTGTAACTTCTTGATCAACAGACTTTAACTGTCAGTTTGTTGTACACTTACATAGATTTGCTGTGACAACATTTGCATACGATCAACTAATAGACTATAAAAACACCTATATAGTCGATCTGTGTTTTGAGTTGGTTAGTTTAGCGTGGTTTTCGTTTGTTCTTTTACTGGTGGTTATTTTTACTCTGGCCTTTTCCTGTCGGTTTGTGTTCAAACAGTTTCTTAGTGATCTATATACAGAAGCGATCGCCTGTGTCACCGAAGATAAAAGGAAACTACGTTTTTGGTACAGTTACAAGAACGAGTTGTTGTAAACGGCAAGGCAATTCGTTGCAACTCACAGATAAAGTCGTAAAGGAGTCCCACAATAGGTCGGGATGTCATTGGATTTTTTCCTTTCACATCGAGTATAGGTTTTTAATACTCCTAGTTGCCTAAACTGTTCAATGCACTCCATTTACTTTCATGACGACACTCGCTTATTCATGACAGAGTATATTTAAAAGTTCGTTTTAATATTTTTTATAAAGAATTAGGCTTTTAATATAAGTGATAGAATGAGAAAACATAACATTTATATATATATATATATATATATATATATATATATATATATATATATATATATATATATATATATACATACTCGGGTTTTTTATATTCAAAAGTAATGGACTAATGAATTCAACGAGGTTGTTAGATAGTGCTCAATAAAAAGAGCTGATAATACTTGTTTATTGTTATATAAACATGCTCACATCCCGCTGCTACAAATAGCCACTTGTTTCAATCAAACAACAGATATCATCAGGCAGCGACTTGACTATTCAAAAGTTCAATGAATAATGGATTTTTATATTAGGTAGGAACTCTTTAAAAGTTGGAGTTAAAAAACTTAAAACACAGAACTTTAATTATAAAATGTAAAGAGGGAGGGGCAATTTAAATAAAGTTAAAAGATTACAATGGAGAGAGAGTGATTGAGAAGAGAAAAAAAAGGAATAGAGAAAGAAATAGAAAAAGAAAATAGAGAGAGAGAAAAAATATATATATAATATGGAGAAGAAAAGAAAAAGATATAAATGGTTATTATAAAGAGAATAAGGACTAGAAGGGAAAGGAAAGGAAAGGAAAGAATGATGAGATCTAGTTAAAGAGAAAAAGAGAGAAAGAGAGAAAGTAAGAATTTGACAGTATATAGAAAAAGAAAAAGAAAAAGATCTGCGTGTCAACCAATTTATGAACAGTTATACAATTCAGTAATGAAACATATTATTACAAATACAAACAGAAGATACAATCCAAGCGTCAGAAATGAACATGTTAAAAAAGACAGCGAATGTATCCAGCCAACATATTTATCAACTCACATACGTCCACGAGTAATATCAACGCAGTTCAAACATACGTCTACAATTAAGTAGGTCCTTTATGCTAAATGATATAAGTTTAAAGTTTTCGCGTTTTTATTATATAAATATATAAATAAAAGAAGAAAAAAAATAATGATAAAACAATATTAACATTATTATTATTAATAATAATAATAATAATAATAATAATAAACATAATAGTAATGATAAAAATAATAATAATAATAAAAACAGAATAAAATTAATATTTATTATCTTTTTAATATAACAAATTTAGCCATAAGAGGGGATTAAATAAATTAAATAGGGCCAATAATTATAAATAAAAATCTACTAATATTTATGTATATAGAAAGAATACAATACATATATGTATATATACACATACACACACACATATATATCTATATATATACATATACACACATACACACACATATATATATATACATACATGCACATAAGTAAAGGTGTAACTATACTATTAAGTTGAAAGTTTAAGCTATTTAAGTATAGATATAAAGTCATATTAAATCACAAATTAATACATTCAAGACCAGATTACTAATAACACAGATACAAGTACACTTACCTATAAATATATAAATATATTCAGGCAAAAGAAGTAATTAAATCAACGAAATACTCAAAAGTAGCGACACACAGGTAGATAGTACCCAAATTAAAAATAATAAAATACATATGTATATACCCACAGAGAACCAACAGACATACAAATAAGCATATATATATATATAATTTTATGTATAGACATACATACAAAAAATACACAAATATATGCACACAATCATATACTTATATACAACAACGCACACACACATATATATATACGCAAATATTAATATGTATAATTTAAATAAACTATATATATAGAAATACATAAGAATACAAATAATTTGGCAAGAGAACAGATAGATGCATACACACATAGAAACATACAAATGGAATGAATAAACATGGGAGGGTATACCAAATAATATAGAAATATATAGATCTAAGTACACACGATCATAAAATAAACACATAGACACATACATATACACAGACACGCAAGTATATAAGATAGGGAAGTAAAGAATGAAATCAGGCGAG
Source organism: Euprymna scolopes (assembly GCF_053919585.1). NCBI lineage: Eukaryota > Metazoa > Mollusca > Cephalopoda > Sepiida > Sepiolidae > Euprymna > Euprymna scolopes. Next base: position 39,096,979 of record NC_136513.1, read on the forward strand.
GAGAAAGTATATTAATAGTATTTTAATAAATTATAGAAATCAGTGACAATTTTAAATTTATTTAAATTTTATATCTAAACTAAATTACTTAAAAGATGGTTTTTATAATGTTTGCAATTAATTGAATTTTCGTGCTTCTTATTTAATACTTTATCTCTTTCTCTAAAAGTAAGTATAAATAATTTCTCATAAAGACATAGGTAGCAAGGCGAGTTTAAAGATGAACAGGTTTTAGCTTTCTTTAAAATTTTCCAATTTACTATTGGGGAGTAACCTTGCTCTACTAGTTCATTGTAATATTTAGACAAGGAAGTTCTATTTTTGTACTCATTATTTTCAAAAGAGCACTTGTGACCGGTAAATCTTTCTTTAATATTGTTATTTGTCATTCCTATGTAATATTTTTTTTCATTCGGATTTTCCTTAGTAGAAATAGTTGCTTGGTACACTACAGAAGTAATTTGACAATTTCCTTTAAGAGGGCATTTTGATTTAATTCTACAGTTACAACTTTCGGTAGCAATGGGTGTGCTATTTTTGTTTAATATTTTGTTATTATGTTTAATATTTTGTTATTATGTTTAATATTTTGTTATTATGTTTAATATTTTGTTATTATTACATTTTTATTTATTTATTATTTACCGACAAAAAATAGAAGTACCTAACAATTAAACGACCCGCATGTAAGCGTGACACAAAAAAGAACACACACGCTATCGTATCAATATATAGATGATGACGATGATGATGATGATGATGATGACGATGATGACAACTACAATGCATATAACGATAATAACAACAATAATGATAAAGATAATAATGATGAAGAGAGAAGAATCATTTTACAAAAACAGTTTTATTAGAGAAAGCATGTAAGGGACGACCTCTGTAGAGGATATTAGTTTTGTAAGAGTCGTGAAACGGAATCAATTTGCTTTAAACAAAGGATACTTTAGGCACTGATATTTTTCCTTGTGAATGGCAAGAGAACGTTTTGCAAGAGTAAGGAACTGATTTATTGCGATTTAGTTTGGTAGGCATTCGCTTGTTACGATGGCGGTTGGCGCTCCGTCGTTTCATTAATTCTGAAGAGTTTGGTACGGGATTCCGGTGGGAAATGGGTGTTGATACAAAATTGTTGTGTTGCCCGGAACTGAACTTATGATCTGTTGAGGCGGTTGTTGAATAATTACCCCGGGAACCTGAAAATCGTAATAAGATGAATTGTTAATGAATTACACATTTTTCAGTTTCTGTAAACCTTAAAAAAATATCGTCGTTTCTTTTAAGGTGAAAAGACCATCTCGCCACACAACTCCCCACTTAGGAGGTGCCTTATGAATCTACCCCCATCAGCGGCAATATGTTTCGGTTCGGGGTGAATAAAATAAAAGCAATTAAATAAATACTGACCTGGACCTTTTTAAATTAAAAACAACAGTTGCCGTACTTTAGAGGAAAACCATTTGAACCGACATCTGAAGTTCACCGAAAATACTCTTTTCGATCCCTCGACCAGAGTGGCCTAATTTGTTAGGTTTTAAAAATAAGTGTAAACTTTTAGTTGGCGGACGTTTAGGAAATTGACGCCCCTCCTCTAAATTCATAAATGTACACCTTTATATTTTCTTTTTTTCACGTTAATCTCATTGATTACAAACTTAACTTTCAGATTAAAAAAAAAGTGAAAATAAAAATATTTTCTACAACTGCTATCGTCGGCGATCAGTTTGCAATTATAACGTAATACTAAATTGTACACGTAATTTGCGACCATCACCGGTGAGACTTTGTGACCATTTCTGGGTGATGGTATCAAATTAGGTGTTCAATTTAGTAAAACGTTATAATTGAAACTGATTCAAAATTGTTTTGTTTTAATCTAGGGGTTACGTTTGTAGTGGATGTAATTAACGTGAAAAAAAGAAGAAAAGGTCAAATTGTGGAATTAAAAGGGGGCATCAATTTCCTAAACGTAGACCTAAAATGAACAATTATACGTTCATTATTTTTGTTTGTTTCTTTGTTTTTGTTTTACGGCATATCAACCCTTTTCAGGTTATTTAATACCGAATCCAAAGATTTTGAAGAAAAAATTTTTAATAGAATATATTTGTGCTTTTCAAGTCAGTTTCTATTCAACCCATAGTTGGGACCCTAACAGGTACTACCACTCCGGGTCAGAGCGGACCTGGGAGCAATAGCAATTAAAGGGTGGCTCCAAACTCCACAAAGCCTGCAAGCTGGGGTCTCTTCACTGGATGTAGTTTAAGGCTATATCCAGGACTACATTATTTTTGTAATGATAGAGATAGCCCAGCATAATAAAAATGAATTTCTGTTTCTCTAATTAACTCTCCTACCTACGTTTTGTGTAAGATAAGCATACGTTTTGCTGCACAAATCCCTACTAAATTTGCCTACTTAAAATCAGCCCCCCCCTCTCAGTAGCAATATGCTTTGGTTTCAGGAAAATAAAATGAAATAAATAAATACAAAATTACGGGATGGAATAAGGAAATTATCGCCCTAGAAAAAACGATATGATTTCATTTCTGTTTAATGAAAACCGTTTTCTTTTCTTGTCTTTTTTGTTGCTGGCCATCTACTAGTCAGCAAGTTGTGTAATTTAAAAAAATAGTATATATAGAAAGCATGCAGGGATTAAAGTATATAAGAGTCCGTTTTCAATATTGAAGTCTATCTGTGAAATAGTGTACTTATTGTATATGCAGGATGACCCACTTAAAAGTAGCGCGGGAAATGAAAGCTGAAGACTTCGATATAGTACAGGAATCTAGTTACAGCAGAGGACAATGAAATTGTATAACAAGTAAAAATATATTGAACCCATAACCTATGAAACAATAGATGAATATTAGCTCGCCTTTTTTTCAATCGTTTTTCTGATTTCGATTGTCTAGTCTTAATTTAAACCTACGTCACTTCCGGTTTGGCGGTGGTGGTAAAAGCAAAGACATCACGTTCCCCCACCCCGTTCTTTTTAACCTTTGCGGTACGTGTTCGAGTCTGCCGTCCTACTACCACTTTTTTTTTTTTTGTCCAGCATACACCTCTAAATACCTGGGCAACGCCGGGCTGAAATGCTAGTAAAAATAAACATAAAAGTTGCTATACAGATAAACAGAATTACTTACTGGAGTTGTGGGAGAACAACAACAACAAATTGAGGAGGACACAATGGCCAGCACACATTCGAGCATGATGAATGTTATTCCAAACTTCGCAATGATCCAGGATTTTTCCAAATCAGCGTAGTCGTCGTCCATAATTAAAATATCTCTCTGTAAAAATAAAAACAACCTTATTACCTCTATTTATTAACAAGGGTATCACCACTTATCAAGGCCTCGAGGCCACTCGAGGATAAGGATTCAAGAGTGTACAGTAGAAATTGGCCAATATAGTAATCGTTAGTAATGGAAATTTGGTGAATTTGTTAACTTATATGGAACGGCTCATCAAAAACTTGTTTTCGTTAGACTTGAAGGCAACGATATTGTAATCAGCTGGAAAGCAGGAAAACTGAAAGACAATTCCATAGGCGTGCAGTTCTAAGAAAGAAGCTTTGCTCATGGAATCTACGTTTAGGTTTAGGTACAGATAAAGGGGAAATTATTGATAGTGATTTCTGCTGGACGGGTGATTCTTGGAAAGTTTGGCGAAGTATTCCATTATGCCGATTACGGCGAGTGTACACGCTATTAGGTGATACTATATTTAAATACGAAAAAAATATTGAATTTCAAGTAAAACAAATGGTACATAAGTAATTGTCATGTCGCAAATAGTAAGATATTCAAAAATTGCGGAAAAACGAAAAAGTAAAAAATTAATTATTCGTGAAAAACAATTCCAATATGCGTAAACATAGTTCGATCAGTTTCCACGCTGAGGTAAACATATTGGGTCACCTGACATAATCAAAGGGTTACTTCCCCTTTGATTATGTCACGTGACCCAATATGTTTACCTCAGCGTTGAAACTGATCAGTTAAAACACCATAATAAGCAGAATTAATTCACACAAAAAAAATACACATAACATATGTACATTTTTTATTAAAAAAATTAGCAGTTTGAATTTAAAATGTGTTTAATAACAAATTTGATTATAAATTTTGCTGTTAGATTTGGTTGAATTTGTGAGAAACTGAAAACATAATTACCTCCCCTATTAACTCTCAAATTCGAATCAGAACATTTTGAAACGAAATCGCTAGAATTTACAAATGTCGTTTATCATTTTCTATCACACCGTCTCCCGTAAATTTTGGATATGTTACTATTTGCAATATGGTAATTACGGATGTATTATTAGTTTTGCTTGAAATTAAATACTTTTTTCGTTATTTAAATATAAAGGCACCCGCCTTTATGTCAATCGCAGTTATTCCACATAAGACATTATTTTTAAACTTATTAATCTCTTATCTATATATATAAAATGAAAGTGTCTGTGTGCCTGCCTGTCTGTGCGTCTGCCTGTGTACATTTCACTAAGCAATAACTCTGTCAATTTTTACTCTACAGACTCGAAATTTGATATAGAGGGAACTGAGATTTGGGAAAATCTATGTGACCTGTTTTCGGCCAGAAATTTGGCTGTTGATGGGTCAAAGTTCAACGACTTGACCTTTGAGATCTCTACCAACTCCTCCGACAATTGTGGGTATAAACTCTTGAAATTTGAGATATAGGTTCCTCGGACTGGATCTACCTTAATAACTTGATTTGAGTCAAAACAATAAATATTAAGGGGTAATAATAGGGGTCAAAAGTAAAAATATTTACCGTTTTTTTTTGTTTTGTATTTTTTGCCCAGCATACACCTCCAAACACCCGGGCAACGCCGGGCACCCATGCTAGTAATCTATATGGTTATACAATAGCGAGTATACTATTTATACATTTTGTATGTCACGCTAAAATCCGAGGGACTGTCGATTATTTGCATGGACTTTCCTTTCTTGTAAAAAATAATTTTACTAAAAATTCGTCATAAGTTTTGGTTTCAGTTTAGCTCATAGCTGTTTGCACTCAAGCCATGTATTTTTATTGAAATAACTTTACCAAGAATTCTGCATAAGTCTTGGTTTCGGTTTCGATTATAGCTGAAAGAATTCAAATTATATATATGTATGTATGTATGCATATGTATATGTATGCATATATATATCTGTATATATACGGATATATATCTATATACACACATATATATAATATACATATGCATATATATGTAAATATGTATATATGTATATAAATGTATATAATGCATATATATGCATGCATATATGCATTATATATATATATATATATATATATATATATATATATATGCATATTTATATCTATATATCTATAAAAGTGAAAGTGTATGTCTGGCTGTCTGTGTGTCTGTGTACATTTCCCTACGCAATAAATCTATCAATTTTCAGTCTAAAGACTCGGAATTTGATATACAAGGTACTAAGATTTAGAAAAATCTTTTGAATCAATTTTCGGCCAGAAATTTGCTATTAAAGGGTTAGAGTTCCACGATTTAACTTTTTAGAACTCTATCAAACTCCTCCGCCAATGTTGGGTCTAAACACTTGAAATTTTGGATATTAATTCAATAATTTGATTTGAGCCCAAAACAGTACATGTTAAGGTCATAATAGGGGACAAAGTTTAAAAAAATGGACTTCTGCGGTCTCTACCCAATTACTCACACAATTTCTGGTCTAAACATTTGAAATTTTTCATAAAGTATATTTAGAGATAGGGCAAACTTTTTAATCGTTTAGGGTCGAAAATTTGAGCTACTAATATATAAATGTATGTATGTATGTATGTATGTTTGCATTTCTGCCTAAAACTTTCGACATTTTGAACTATTACCGTAAGGATCATGAAATAAAGATAAAACGTCCCATCAATAATCCTAGAATTGGTTTCACAATTAGCTCATAAACATTAGTATATTCTAAACCTTATATCAATCCTACTTTCTAAGGGAAATGTAGATACGTATAAAATTAATAATAATTAGCACCTCATTGGCAGTATATATAACTTGAGTTGACGGAACAAATACGATTTAAACTGACAATGAGATTTGAGATGAAACTAGGAAAATCTGGAAAAAAACGAATTATTCCATTTACGTATTTGTTCCATCCTTTTATTTTATTTTTATCTTTATTTTTGTTTTTGTTCTTATCTCTGTATTCTTCTTGTTCCTCCTCTTCCCTTCCCGAACTAAGTCTCTATATCTAGTACACGACCTGACCTCAATTAAGCGACCGGTCAAACTTTATGATTCTTTGAATTGAAGAGATATCTATTTATATACATGTATGTATGTTTATGTGTGTATTTGTATGTATATGTATATATGTATATTTTGTGTGTGTTTGTATATGTGTGTTCATGTGTATATAGCGATGAATATGCACATATGTTTCACTCCACTTCCTGCCACTCACCACTACCTACTCTCCCTAACACTTCGCCCCACTAAAAATAATATAGAGTTCTAATGAAAAGGTTTCCACCAGACTTTGAATTATTATCGCTGGACCCACAAACAAATTTATACAAGCACTTGCCCGATTCGGATATCTGCACAGCTATGCGGATTACCCAATATATAACTTGGACATTATTACCAAACGGATTTAAAGAACGTATAATCTAAAATAAAAATGGATCTAAAAAAAAACATTCATATCCTTTTTCTACAAATCCTCCCCAATAATAATAATAATAATAATAATAATAATAATAATAATAATAATAATAAGGAGAAGAAGAAGAAGAAGAAGAAGAAGAAGAAGAAGAAGAAGCAGAAGAAGAAGAATGTAATTTACAATTCTGAATGTAGTTGCGGTGCCAACTATGTGAGTCGAACAACATTAAGATTGGATGGAAGAGTCCAAAAACGAGTACCTACCAAAATCAGAAACAACAGACGTAATTGCCAATACATACGAGGCTTCACTTACTGACCACCTTATAAAAACCCCGGCTTGTGTAGAGAACTTCAGTGCGAATTTTTCTTCAATCCTGAGTAATATTCACCCATTATTTCATTTAAAGATCTTGGAGACTGTTCACGTTCGGTTGAGAAGGCCTTCCCCCTGTATGCAGAATGAATGCCTCTAAGATTTGAGCGTGATTAGTCTTTATGAGCTTTGAGTAATATAACGTTTTTTTTTGTTTTTTGTTATTGCAATTTCATCCCAAACAAGGCACATTGCCACTTTGCTCTAGGGGGCTACTATCAGGGACATAAGCTACAGGGGTAGTATGTGCGGATTTGGGCAGCAAGATGTCGGTTCACGTCATACTTGAACTTCTGCATGTCATATTTTTTTTGAGCTTCAGTTTTGGTAGGGGTGCGGAATAAGTGGTTATGCAATACAAGTAAACAATCAGCTGGCCCTCCATCTACTAGGATTGTGGCCTTAGGAAAGCCCACCGGGAATGAGTGTAGGGTCCCTTCCATGCGCGACATGGCACTGCAAACATCCCGATATTATTCAACTGTTGATGGATCAGCCGCTCTAAGCGCTACCAAAAAGTTAGGGATACTGTACTACCAGTCGGAAGCAGCAGCCAGGAACTGTTAATCCGGTACCCTCAATCCATCAGACGATGGTCAACCCAATCTACCTGTACTGGCATTTTGGCATTCATGCACTCTCGAGCGCCCAGTTTAGAGGAGTGAGATGTGTCGGGAGAGGGGAAAACGGCGTCCATTGCCCTTTCAATTGCTTTCTCTCCAATCCTCCCTATACATAAGGCAACACAACGTGATTTTATTTGTACATATTTTCGATTCGCATTCGTGTTTTTTTTTCTTCACGGCTAATGCCTCAATACAACCTGGATAAAGCGAAGGTGAGTTTTTTTTTTTTCTTTTCTTCGTCCCGTTTACTTTATTTTAAACGTTGACTTTATTTTGAAGGTTTTAATCATAAATTTAAGTTTTTCCTTCAAGGTTGCGTTATATAAATTTGGCACTTCTCAAAGAATCATAATATATATATATATATATATATATATATATATATATATATATATATATATAACCCTAACACTTTCTCTCGTCTGAGGGCTGGGCCGCATCTGTCGCTATCCTAGTTCACTGGAGCATACTTGTAATGTACTTCTGGCCGTGTTCGTCGCTCCCAGCTCACCGGACCATAGATGAACCCCAGCAGGGCTACGCTCTTACTTGTCTAGTGGTGGACCCCTCAAGGGTGACTAGACTCTCACTGGTCACTCGAAAATATCTTTCTGCTGCTCAGGGCACGCGAAATGTGCATGACCCTAAGTCCGTGTGGCAACGTTGTCGATTTCGGTCGTAACTCTGGCATCGTGCTGGATCCAGTCTATCTCTTTCGTCATCTAGCGTCAGGGCATACCTGAAATAAACTGCATCTTCATTCAGCCTAGCAATCGAGAAACAAGGAAAAACTCTGGGACACTTATATATAACGAAACAAAATAATTATTCATGAATCGTTCTACACTTGTTTAAAGTCGAGTTCTTTGATTTCCTCTATTTGGAAAGCAAGATCATCTGGTGTCGCCAGGGATCTCGTCATATCCGCCCCTTCCTTTCACTTGTCAATTAGTCATAATTGGCATATATGCGACCTGCACCAGAAGCCTGGGCCGAAACTAGTAATTCTACAATCAAAGTCAATAAAAAGCAACTGACAAAAATTGTCCATTCAGCATGCAAAAAATGTTCTGGTCCAATGTTTCTGGTTGTACTGCTGTATATATTATAATGTAGTATGTATGCGTGCATAACTACTTGTACGTAGTTCACAGTTCTTATCATCAGAGAAAATGGTACTCATTCAATAACTAAACATGTACCAAAGTTCAATTTCAATCTTTCTTTTCTTTCCGATAAATTCAATATCAGTCTTTCTTTTCTTTTCAATATATATGATGGAAATAATGGAAATAGTATTCCGACAAAATAGAGAAATAAAAAGGAATAAACCAAAATATATTTGAAAATGTTTCACGTGCAAAGTGTGACGCAGTTCTATTTAAGAAAAACGGATTTTCCAACGTCTTTTTCCCTTTTTCTGAAATAGAACTGCGTCACAGTTTGCACGAGAAACATTTTAAAATGTTTTGTACTGGTATTTTTTTATTTCTTAATCTCATACATCCAGAGGAAGTCTCGAAATAAAGACGAAACGTGGATGAACATATAATACGGTTTGTTCTTTTTTATTTCTCTCTCTCTCTCTCTCTCTCTCTCTCTCTCTCTATATATATATATATATATATATATATATATATATATACGTGTGTGTGTATGTGGGTGTGTGTGTGGGGTGTGTGTGTGTGTTTATGTTACTTAAGGTTTCAGTTTTTATTCAAGCTAATGCACCCAAGTCATATGGATATATTTTTGAAATCGGACCTTTATAATATATAAAACCTATAGAACATTAACTCTATAATAATATATACGAAATATGCAAAAAATTAAAACATCAAACTTAGCGTATTTTACGATCGGGCTCCGCTGGGCATACCTGCTAGTTTAGCTAAATACATTTTGCAGTTTTAACAAAAGTGTTGCAATAATATCAGAGCGCCTCGATTTACGCCAAACATCTACAGAATACCAACATCAATATACACTGGTTGATCCAAAATTTAAAACCACTTAAAAATCTTTAAAAAGAAACCTTTTTTAAGGATAGATTTTAAACTACTCTGACTTAAAGTTATTAATACTAAATCTAAAAGGTTATGGAAACAAAAATGTACATTCCAAATATTTTATTTAAAAATTTGCATTTTTATTAAATTAGGCTTTTTACATACGATCAAAATTATAGCAAAATGGGCATAAATGTTAGATTTTTGTAATTCTAATGTTTTTAGTTCAGCTAGAGATTAGCAATCACCGTGTAAATGTGTTGTCATGCCAAAGCAAGAATACTAACCGAAGTTAAGCGCTCTCAAATTCTAGGATTCCATGAGCCAAGTTTGTCACAACTAATACCTTCACCGAGGTGCACATCTTATATGACCTCCACCGAGGTGTGCGACTTGACACAAAAAACAACTTCTTAATCAATTGCTAACGCACGCGTCACTGTAACGTCCAATGACAACAACAACAACAACAACCTTCTCACTCGACCTGCCTTTTATACCACTCTCTCAGTCCCTCCTCTTGCGCATGCGCCCCGATATTCCTGACAACCTCGAGACTTCCGCTTATAAAAACCCAGATTTTGTTGTCGCGAATGCCCACACAAGGCATACACACGTGGGCGTTAGTTTTGTTGGTAAGTACTACAACAACGAGCGATAGCAGCTAACGTAAATCGCAGTAAAACTGTTATTTGCAACTTTCTAAAGAACACTGAGAATTATGAAAAAGCAAAATCCTTTGGGAGGCCTCCCCACAAATTTCTCCTGCATTGAGTAGAAGAATCAGACGGGTTGTTATGAATGACAGAGGACTTTCTTCTAGTCAAATTAAGGCTGTTACAGATGCTGATTGCAGTTCAATAACCATCAGACGAAACTTACAACAAAAAGGCATGGTAAATAAAAAAGCGTAAACAAATTCCTTGACTGCTTCCACGTCACAAAGTGGACCGCTTAAGATTTGGTTGTGAATACCAAACCTGTGACGTTGAGAAGCGGAAGAAAGTCCTGTTTTCTGATGAGAAAAACATCAATTTTGATAGTCCTGGTGGTTTCCAGCGATATTAGCATGACAAAAACATGCCCCTTGAATTTTTTTCCACACGTCATAGTGATGGAGGGTCCGTAATGGTATGGAGTGACTTTTCTTTTACAGAGGCACGATGGAGCTTCAGGAGGTGTAGGGTCGTCAGACAGCAGCTGGTTATATTAGCATGCTACAAACACATCTTTGATGATGGAGGGTAATTGCTTGTGTGAGGATGGATGGTTATTCCAACAGGATAATGCTGTAATCCACACTGCCAGACGGACTTTGAGCTTTCTTTAAAAAAAAAATGGAGTCCATCTCTTGCGACAACCTGCATGATCACCTGACTTGAACTTAATTGAAAATATTTGGGGAGCAATAACAGGAGAGGCTTATCCAAATGGCAAACAATATTCATCAAAAAATGAACTTCATGAAGTCATCCTCAGAAACTGGAGCAGGATTCACCGCACCTTATTAGAAACTCTCATTTCTAGCATGCCCTAAAGAATTTTTGAAGTCATCAAAAGCAGTGGAGGTAGAACTCATTGTTAAGTTTTATTGTTGAATGTTTTCATTCACTTTTCATACATTTTGTACAATTTAATAGAATTTTTGTCTCTGGTCTTATAATTTTGATCATGTGTAAAACGCCTAATTTAATAAAAATGTAAATCCTTGGAATGTAGCTTTTTGTTTGCATAACCTTTTAGATTGTAATATTGGTAACCTTAAGTCGGGAGTGTTTAAAATATATCCTTTCAAAAAAGTTTTTTTTTTATCATTTTTAAGTGGTCTTAAATTTTGGATCAGCCGTGTATTATATATGAAAATATATTATATATGGAAGTGTATTATATATGAAAAGTATATTATATATGAAAGTATATTATATATGAAAGTGTATTATATATGAAAGTATATTATATATGAAAGTATATTATATATGAAAGTGTATTATACATGAAAGTATATTATATATAAAAGTATATTATATATGAAAGTGTATTATATATGAAAGTATATTATATATGAAAGTATATTATATATGAAAGTATATTATATATGAAAGTGTATTATATATGAAAGTATATTATATATGGAAGTGTATTATATATGAAAATATATTATATATAAAAGTGTATCATATAGGAAAGTATATTATATATGAAAGTATATTATATATGAAAGTATATTATATATGAAAGTGTATTATATATGAAAGTATATTATATATGCAAGTATATTATATATGAAGGTATATTATATATAAAAGTGTATTATATATGAAGTATATTATATATGAAAGTATATTATATATGAAAGTATATTATATATAAAAGTATATTATATATGAAGTATATTATATATGAAAGTATATTATATATGAAATTATATTATATATGAAAGTATATTATATATGAAAGTGTATTATATATGAAAGTATATTATATATGAAAGTATATTATATATGAAAGTATATTATATATGAAAGTATATTATATATGAAAGTGTATTATATATGAAAGTGTATTATATATAAAAGTATATTATATATGAAAGCATATTATATATTAAATATATATGAAAGTATATTATATATGAAAGTGTATTATATATGAAATATATTATATATGAAAGTGTATTATATATGACAGTATATTATATATGAAAGTGTATTATATATGAAAGTATATTATACATAAGTTCGGGAGCTAACAAATTCATCTAAATTTGGAAATTAAATAAATTCATTGCAACAATCCTATAAAAGATATATATTGGTTTTCTGAGTTTATTTCAAAGATTATTAGCAAAGTAAAGTCCTAAGATATTGAATTAAATAAAATCACACCTTCTTTGTACATAAAATTAGCTTTATTACCCCCAAAACGAGAGATTCTGGGTTCGCAGAATCACAAAAATACGTAGTGTAGATTCTGCGCAAACCCAAAATCTCGGAAAGTCAAACGGCTATCTGAAAATGACGTCAGGTAGTTAAAGGTACGTAGGAAGGTTTCTTTTTTCTCCAACCCTTATTCTGTATATCCCTATCGTGAACGTTTTTATAATTTTTACTATTTATTAATTTTATTATGTTTTGTGTTCCTGCTTCTAAAATAGTTTTTTAGTATTATATAAAAATTATGTTACGCCGAAAGTATCACATCCATTAAAGTGAGGAAAATATTAGAATGTGCCATATAACAATTACGTATATGTAATTTAAAAAAAATGTAGAAATATTTTTTGCAATTATATTTTTTGTGTGAAAATATGAAATAAACAATGTAGTTCGAGAAATTATTATTTCTTCGAATTATATCGAATTTATTAATACGGTCATTAAAGGCTTTTTCGTTGTTACTCTGAAAAAAAAAAGTTTTCTTTTTTATTGAGAAAATTTACGATGCTTTAAATTCTTAAAAAGCAAAAATAAATAAATTTATTTTTATATCATATAAAACCATAACTTTAGCAATGGTGTTTTTGTTTAAACAAAATAATACATTTCCACTAAGATTCAAATAAAATAATTAGTTCATTATATTTATATATATATATATATATATATACATATATATATATATATATATATATATATATATATATATATATATATATATATTATTTGATAAAACCTGCAAATTTCATAAAAAGTGCTTTATTTCCTGATTTTTAGTGAATTTTTAAGTAAGGGAAAGGTCAAAATGTTTAAACATAATTATCATTTTGCACGTACTTTTGCACGTACCTATTATTTGTGCACGCATAAAGGAGATATTTAACTTTACTTGTGCCTGCCAAGTTATAATTGCTTTAAATATTGATCCCTTAGCAGCTACTTTAACCGGTTAAAGACTCATAAAACGGTCCACAAAAATGCAATTACTTGACACACCCCACGCTGCTCTAAGAACGTCCATTCAAGAGGAGATGCATTTTTTTTTAAAGCGGATACAGACAGACATAAATACATAGTGAGTTTTATAAATTAGATTAATAGTGGAGACTTAGTAACTTTTTGTCTATTTTAGATTATTTTATATGTTCTGCTGTTAAGGGACAATGCTCCAGAAATTACCTCCTTCTTTTGTAGGTAATTTAGTAGCAATTCTGTTGGTATAAGACCATCATCCAAATCATTACATTATCTCGTAATTATAATATTATCAACATAATTTTTGTCCTATTTATGTTTTTAAATAATTTTCAGTGGTATGTATTCACTGCGACCGGTTGTCCCAAAATGTATTTTCCAGTCTATATAATTTTGTCACTGATCCAACATATACATGCTCTGAAAGAGAGTAAAACACAACACAGTTGATCTATAAAATTATATTTTGTTTTTATTTCCCACCGACAATCAGATTTCCAGTTAAAGCTATTGTTGGTGTTCTGACATCATCGAAGGCGTGTGAGGTTGGTGTGGATGGTGCTGGTGAAGAATAGTGTCCAGCTTGCTCTCAAACTGACCGTTTGCCTCGCTTTCTCTTGTGATGATTTATATAAGCATTATTTTCCTATTAGAATGTTTAATGTGTTATCATTGTCTATTTACCGATATTCTCTTACATATTACTCTGTAAATTTAATTCCTATTTATAATATTTATAATATTGAAACTATTTAAACTGTTACTATTTATTACTAATTATTACTATTTATTATTGTTATTATTATTATTATTATTATTATTATTATTTAAACTATTACTATCTTAAATTATGCATTTCAATAGAAAATGGTGGAAAGGCCTGCGTTTTTAACAAGAAATCAATCTATGTGAGTACAACCCATCGAACGCCTCTGTTCCGGTGTCACCTGTAAATCACACACGAGTTTCTAACACACAAAAAATATTCGGATAAAAAGTGTTCCTGGCCTTTAGACCAGGACCAATGTGCAGTATTTGTTATGTTACTGCACTTAAATTGAGTTAATTGGTCCTTGGTCAAAGTGGGATATACACTTCATACTGAGACAATTACTATTTATTTGGACACTGTCCGAGTGCCCCCTTTTTGGGGGAGCTGGTTTTCCCCCACATTAATAAACGACCTTGTGTTTCGTGGGGAAGCAAAATAGATACCATCTGTTCTGATGCTGGATTTACCTTTTTTCACTAATTTTTTGTGTCGGTTATTGGAGGCGAAATCCTTCATGAATGATATTTTTTATCTTTTATATTAACCAGAGTGCCCCTTTTTGGGGACTTGGTTTCCCCCACTTGAAAACCGACCTCCTGTTTTATTCTGTCCTCGTTGGGGGGTGGGGAGGTAAACAAAAATTAAATAAAAATAAAAACGGAAAAAATTAGAAAAAAAATTACCACAGCATCTCTGACTAGAATATCAGAGTACATCCAAAGTCCAAGCAGAGTAAAGAGAGATGCTGACAAAATGGCGGTAACCATATGAGCGATCTTCTGCAAAAACAAAACAAAAATATAAATAAACATAGTAATTGCAATGTCAAAAACTGTCAAGTCCAAATAATGAAATAAATCGATATTATGTTAATATATATATGTATATTTTTGTTAAACACAAACAAGCACATAGCCACTTGTAAATAACGGACCATTGTTTGGGTCCATGTTTACAGGGGACTACGCGAGGAGAAAAGCCAGATGTAGGTTTGCATTGCGTTTTAATCTCTGCATGTCAACATATGCGATGAAGCTGAAAGCAGAAAAGAAACTCTAAAGTCAAGCAATATCGAGGAAAGGATTTATTAGCGTAGAAGGATCTATTAACGTTTTCTATTTATATATATATATAATATATATATTTTAGTCATCGACATACAGTCCTGTTTCGTTGTATCACAACTCATCAGTGCCGCTAGACTATCACCTATCCCAAGTCGAGAATCGAACCTAGAACCGTCGTTATGACAGTCGGCAGTTCTACCCCTCGACCACGGAAGCGGTGCCCGCAACTAATCTGTCCGAATGTCTATTTAAATAAACATCCGTCCGCCACTCGTAAAGTGCTCAAACGTTTGTTTGTAAACAAACCGCGAGCTTCGCATTTTTCAGCCAAATTAAGTAGCGAGTGAGATTATTTACGATAGTGCTCTACCCAAAGGGGGGCTATATAATATATATTTTAGTGATCGACATACAGTCCTGTTTCGTTGTATCACAACTCATCAGTGCCGCTAGACTATCACCTATCCCAAGTCGAGGATCGAACCTAGAACCGTCGTTATGACAGTCGGCAGTTCTACCCATATATATATATATATATATATGTATATATATATATATATATATATATATATATATATATTATTTTATTTTATCAACAATTCAATTCTGTCGCAAGTTTAGAATATAATTGTCTATAATACCAACTCAATTATAATCTCAGCTCAATGAATTTTCAAAAGAGTTTTCAGAGCATATATACGTAAATTGAATAAAATCACAACCCACATGAATAGAAATTCACTTATTTTGGTGTTAAGCTCTTACAGCTGTTTCGTGAAAGGATGGACAATTACCTCTCGTCCATAGAACTGTAAATCTTCCATCCAATCACTCCTCAGAGACACTTACAACTATTCCCAACAAGTTCTTCAATCCGTTTTGAACACGTTTATTTTTCCTTTAGACGTAAAAAAGAAAGTTTTTATTGTTTTACTAAGTGTAATATAATCTCCCGTTTTTTTTTAAACCGCAAATCCATGTTATTTTTGTCAGTTCCTTAACTCATTATTATAAGCGTTAGCTTCATACTTCTCCAAATTACTCGTGTATCACATTTTATTTCTTACATGTAAATATTATCAAGTTTTAACTAGACGTAAATAACGAAGTTTTTATTGTTTTACTAACTTTCACAGAATCCCCCATTTTCGTAAAACCACAAATCCATGTTTAATTGTACATAATCTATCCTTGATCCTGAATTCAGGATTTGATTGATTTCTCATTCGTTTCTTGAACCCGCGAAATCTAAAAAAAAGCTAAAATTAAATTAGAATATCCTTAAAAAGCGAGACTCATTTAAAATAGTGCCCCAAAATAGGCTAAAAACTAAGTTATAGGAAGATGTTCTTGACTGTAAGGGTGGTACGAAACTAAAAAATAAGTATAAATATGAGCTCCATTTAATATGGAGGGAAAAAATAAACGTGTTCAAAACGGATTGAAGAACTTGTTGGGAATAGTTATATGTGTCTCTGAGGAGTGACTGGATGGAAGATTTACAGTTCTATGGACGAGAGGTAATTGTCCATCCTTTCACGAAACAGCTGTAAGAGCTTAACGCCAAAAAAGTGAATTTCTATTCATGTAGGTTGTGATTTTATTCAATTTACGTATATATATATATGTATATATATATATATATATATATATATATATATATATAATTATTTACTATAATAATGATTAAACACCTATAGACACTAGTGTTTCAACTTTTTGGGAATCATCAGTGCAGGGTGCCACAATTAACACCGGTCGATAGATTCGAACCTGGCAACAGAAGCAATCTCTGGCTTCAATGGCAAGGACCTAATCCTTTCAGCCAGCGATTACCATGAGAAATACTGTTGAAGTTTTAACATTTATTTTTAAATACATGTTTAAAGCATCTGTCGGAGTGATCTAACCATTATATGGTGATCTGCGGATAAGAAGTAAATTAACCGACTTTTATTTCAACTGAAAGTGCTCAACGACAAAAACGATTTTTTCGGAGTTGACATAATTATTTACTATAATGATCATATATATATATATATGTGTGTATATTTTTACACCACAAAAAGGTTACGGTGACTATTTGGTGGTCTGTGGCCGGTCTCATCCATCACAGCTTCTTGAATCTGGGACAAGTACTGTCGACAAATTAATGAAATGTACCAGAAGCCTCAAATATGTACCCGAGATTGGTCAATATGAAAGGGACACATTCTCTTCCATGACAATGCTCGCCCGCATGTTGCTCAACTGACCCTGCAGAAGCTGGGCGAATTGACCAACGGCATTCTGCATTATTCGCCATATTAATCGGATCTCTCGCACACCGATTATCGCTTTTTTAAGTATCTCGACAACTTCCTGCGCGAAAAATGCTTCAAAATGATGCCGAATCGGCCTTCAGTGACTTCATCGGTTCCAGAACTCCAGATTTCCATGCTAATGGGATAAGTAAACTTGATTCTCATTGGCAAAAATGTGCCGATTCTAATGGTTCTTATTTCAATTAACACAGTTCTTTATGAAAAGAGTTATGATCTCTTGAATTTGAACGTAAAAAAAATGACATCACTTTTGCATAAACCTAATATCTAGATCTACGTATAAACTGAGACATCTTGAAGTAAAAAAAGTAATATATCATTTTAAAAAAAAAGTAATATATCATTTTAAAATATATATAT
This sequence comes from Euprymna scolopes, assembly GCF_053919585.1. Classification (NCBI taxonomy): domain Eukaryota; kingdom Metazoa; phylum Mollusca; class Cephalopoda; order Sepiida; family Sepiolidae; genus Euprymna; species Euprymna scolopes. The sequence continues at coordinate 39,115,127 of NC_136513.1, forward strand.
ATATGATAGCAATAAATTATGTGTAGCATGAATTACTTACAAGTTGCCGGATTGTATTATCTTGAAGCTTTTCTATGCCAGAAGCGATGCCAAGCGCCCCAACCAATAAAATCTGAAAAAAAAACAGAACGTAGGAATTAACAGATATATGTTACAAGTCTTTATATATGAGGAACGTTTTAATTGCTAACCTAGGGAGTAATTATTGTTTGTTGGCTTCGACGTTGTTTAAATGTGGAAATAATTATATCTCTCACGGTCTAAAAATTCTATAGCCGAGTCCTTACTAGGTTAGCATGTTGGATGACAAATGAGGGCGAAATTTGAGTCTTGGAATTCCGGTTTGTTGACTGATATGGCTCATATGAGCAGCAACGCTATTTGCAGTATATATATATATATATATATATATATATATATATATATATATATATATATATATATATATATATATATATCGTTTAAAAACGTGGTCAAAAGACAATAAATGAATAGGGAGGGGAAAATTGTATAGGGAATAGGAGAAAAAAAAAAGAGAAACGATCTCAGCGAATACACATAAGTTTTAAATCATGAGTATACTCTCTTTGCTTATTTTGCGCCAACCATCTCTATGTAAGCAAAGACAGTATACCCATAATTTAGAATTTATGGGTATTCGCTGAGATTGTTTCTCTTATTTTTCTCCTATAGAGCATTGTTTAGATTTTTATTTCTTAGAATAATTTTATTTTATTAGGTTTAATTATTTCATTATGTGATACTGGAAGGTCACCCAGCGTTGTCCGGACATGAAATACTCATAAATATTATATCTAAATTGATTCAGAAACTGTAACATGTGCTTGGGAATTTTATTTTTTCATTTCATTTCTTGTAAGTAAAAAATATGCTCGAGCCAAGGTCGGAACCAAAACCTAAGATAAGTGAGTCAAGTACGAAAACGATTAAGCTAGCTTGATACGATTTTAAAGAAGTGTTTACAAAGCGACTTATTCTAAAAAGAATGAATCTGTCATCTGAACGATTCACGCATTGGTGATTGTTGATAAGCAGAAAAAAAGCGATGACCCCCCTTAGTAATAATTTGAACTCCTTAGCAGCCTTTTTTGTTGTATGAAAACAATAAAAAGTTTTCAACATGTCTGAATGCCTTTTATATTAAATTTCAAATCTTTAAATAAAAAATCCTTGAGTATATACTATGAAAATATGTCCTAATACACATTTTCATTTTTGTAGATATATAGGTTAATAAATTAGAATCGACAAGCACTCTTGAAAAAAACAAATTCTCTTTCTTTTTACAAAAGTTCATAGCAGAAACAAAAAACAATAGAAATTAACGATCATAAAATTAAGTTTACAAATAATCTATATAATCACAAAACTCAAATGACCTTGTAACGAGTGATGTAACCCACTTTCCAGTTTACGATATCTGGTTGCGCATAAAAATTAACGTTTAGAAATTGAGCAGAGTTATCCCCCTTACACTATTAATTACCATGGAACTAATGCGACGCTTTATAACTGGAGGGCGTGATTAAAATCTTTTTTCTTCTTCTAATTTCTTTTTAACTAGAGGGCGTGATACAAATCTTTTATCTTCTTCTAATTTTTTAAAAGTCGACTGCTTACATTCTTATTGCCGATTTCCAGTAGCTGATTAACTTGCCGATTTTTATAGCCAATTTTCCAGTAGCTTGGCATACTCCTGTATTTTATCTTCACACGACAAACGGAAATCCGGATCGGTTAATGCACACGTTCCTATTACATTAAATAGTGTTTTCTTTTGTTGTTTTTTAAACAGGAAATACTTGAATCTATACGGTCAAATTTTTTACACATATCAAATTTATTTTTTTAACGAATTTAATATTTTAAATTCTATATAAGTTAAACAAAACTGTAAAAAAAAGTTCGTCGGCGTTCGATTCGTAGGAAAATTATGTTTAATTTTCGATTTTTGAACGAGTATTCGGAAAAATAGGTAATTTTACACGATTAGGAAAGATTTGTTTTTCCATGTTTGAGTAAATCGTCCAAATGCCATTAATCCGGAAATATGTTTCTATATAATTATAAAAAGAAATTACAACACTAATATATATATATATATATATATATATATATATATATATATGTATATATATATATATATATATTATTTACCAGTTGTGAAAAAACTGGACTAGAGTGCTCAATGTGTAGTCAGAGCAGTATATAGGAACTTTATTACTGTGAGTCCAGAATGAGCTTACAAATTGTTTCAGCAAGAGGAAAATTCTCAAAGAGGAAAAATCCAACTAGCATCGTCAAAATTCATAGATGGACTAAGTTATAAAATCAAATAAGAATGGAAAAATCGTAGATGAAGGGGATTTAGAAAAGAAGAGGGGGTAGTAGGGAGAGGACGTTGGAATTTAAAGTAGTAGGAGTGTATACAATAAGAGAGGAGTTTATAATTAAATATTAATTATGTGTAAATTCTTATATACTTTTTTTTTTAGTTTATAACGGTTTAAAATTAAAGGCGCTACTCTAATTTATAACGGCATAAGTAACAGTTAATTTAAAGGATCACCATGGCAACAGGTTGGAGAGTTAATGTTAGTGAAGGAACGGGTTGAAAATGGGGTTTAAAGTGATTTAGCCGGGCGGGGAGAGATTGAAAGATATTTATTGTTTATAAAATAGAAAGAAAAAGAAAAGGAAAAATAAATTAATGAATTATACTTTACAGGTTTATTTTGATAGTATAATGGTAGGTATGAATATCAGTAAGTAAATAAAATAAATTACAAATTAAAATATTAATAAATAATCTTTAATGATAAGTAAATAAAATACGCACACACACATAAATACACATAAACGCGTACACCTGTAAAATGTACGGAGACACATTAATGGGGGAGAGAACACATGCCTAAGTATATATACAAAAACCACAGATACGTAAATATAAAAATAAATAAACACATATACATACATATACATGCATATACATACATATATATATACGTACACATATATACATACACAAAAACATGCATACACACACGCATATATATATATATATATATATATATATATATATATATATATATATATATATATTTATAAATGAATAAATAAATTAGCCGGGCAGGTAGAAATTATACGTTACAGGTTTATTTTAATAAAATAAAATAGGCGGAAACCTCATTAAGTAACTTAAATAATAGATTAATAAAAGTAAGGACATTTTTTTGTGTGTGCATTTGTATTTATATATATGCTTATATATGTATATATGCGTGTATTTTTAACACTGCTCACTCATGCTATATTCAAGTAAACTAGCGATAAAAAATGCCGGGAATTATTCTCTATTTCATTAGATGAATTAATATATACTATTACTAAAAGCTTGCTTGTATTGAAAATGCTCGCTTCCTCGCTAGCCAATCAAACCATCTAATATAGTTAGTCTTACTTTCAATTATATTTGAAACTAAAATACACAGTGACATTAGCCACGTCTGTAGGACTATTACTGAATAGTTACACAATGTTTTGAGCTTGACAAAAATGACTGCATTTAATTATTAATCCCGACGCGCTATATACTAATAGTTTTTTTCTCATTGCTGGATTGCTACGTATGCCCAATATGTACTTTGCGTTCAAGACGACTGCCTATGTCTGATTTGCATGTTAAGCTAAAAGAAACTGTTTTTTTCTTCCCTTCTTAAACTAAACGTTAATTTGCACTCAAAACTCTAATAATTAATCCTAACTGTATTTTGTAAGTTTAATACTCTTCTGAAAACTAACAATCTGCTCTACTCCCCAAGCTGCCACTAACACTCATACAATACACCCGACTTAGATGGGAGTCTTTAGATTTCAGCTCTTAACCTTCGCATGATGACCGATTGGAAGTCATGATCACTAAGCATCTGTACATTTCTACTCCTTAGGCATACATTAGTTTATTGTTATCCAGGTGGATACTCGCTAATAACAGTGTGTACTTATATATGCAACTATCTATATTACATAGCAATATCGGTCCCTTCCTTAGCTTAGTAATGTTAAATACAAAAACTGAACCGATACTCTATAATGCAATATACAACTTCCTGATTTTTAAACGAAAGCTGAAGATATCCTCATTGGAAATGGTAACCTACTTAATACCTACAATCTCCATATATTCGCATCTACTGGAAATATGCTCACATATCTATTTATTGTACTATACATACTGGCTATTATACCTGTACTGTAATGTACTTCATATAAAAAATGACGTTACTTGTATCTATTGAATATACAACTTAACCCTCCTGCTATCTTAAATATCCAGAGTTTGTACATATTTTTCTAGTTAATTCGTAATACCATACCATTCTGCAACGCATTATCCTATTCCTAAGCCAACATAAAAATAAAAGGAAACTTTTTTTAAACTTAAAGGAAAAAACAAACCATGTTAATCCCTTCCAATAGACTTGTTTGCAAATATAGCTGCTTCCACTGCATGAACTCTTACTCACACCCTCCGCCAGTAACAAACAATGAAATAGCAATGCCCTGTAATCACTTTGAGGAGTACAATTTTCAGTTGATATATAACCCTTATAAACTAACCCGTTAGCATAAACCACCAACGCGGAGGCGCAGAAATACATGGATTAGGACCCAGGCGCGGGGAAACCCCTCTCGGTGCTGATGGACCCGTAGATCTTCCCAGGTCATCCGTCTAGGAGAAGGAAAACTCTGAAGCTAAACCCAAGGAGAGGAAGGCCTCTCCAGTCTTGGATGACAACCTTCCTAGAGCTGGTGACTCAAACAAATTACCGGGCTGCAAACCTAAACTGACTAAAGAGTAGATAGGCACTGTCTATCACCCGGCTTCCATACTCTTTCTTTGTCTATTAGCTAGGCGTAGGGTCGAATCACAGGGAGTCGACATACATTCAGTGGTCGATCTTGTTTCCTGACTAGGGCAATGAACGCCGTTTTCCCCACTCCCGACACATCCCATCCCTTAAACTGGGCACTTGGGAGTGCATGAATGCCATAATGCCAGTACAAGTAGACTGATGGGTTGAGGGTACCGGATAGACAGTTCCTGGCTGCTGTTCCCGACTGGTAGTACAGGTGCCCTAACTCTTTGATTGCGCTTTGAATGGCTGCTCCATCAACAGCTGTATAATATAAGGTTGTTTGTAGTGCCATGTCGCGCATGGAAAGGGACACTGTACTCATCCCCGGTGGGCTATCCCGAGGCCACAATCCTAGTAGATGGCAGGACAACTGATGGTTTGCTTGTGTTGCATGTCTGGTATTCTGCATAACCACTTCTTCAGTATCCCTTACCTAAAAAAATGACAGTACAATAAAAAATACGCTAAAACCAGACCCAAACTCAAACAAAACCAACCTGCCTTCTCCCTTGAGGCGTGCATTTACGAACATCCGTGGGCTTAGAAATAATTTAAATGATGTCGAAGGATTTCTGATAACAAACACTCCGGATATCTTAGCAGTAAGTGAGACTAACCTACACTCCTCCATCTCCTCTATCTACTTTAACATGCCTGGATGTCTCCCAATAAACAAAGTCTCTGACAGGATAGATACAGCACTTTCCCTGGACACAAGCGCAAAAGTGCATGTGTTTGGTGACTTCAATGTCCACCACAGCAACTGGGTAAGATTTTCTACTCACACAGACGCAGCTGGTATGACTACATATATGTCTCATTCCCTATCACAGATGGTTACGTTTCCAACTTGTTTCCCAGACCAGCAAGAACAACACGCATCACTTCTAGATCTATTTCTGACCACAGTTCCCGATGATTGTGTAACTAATGCCCACACCCCACTTGGGGATGCTGATCATGCAGTGGTAATAGTTGACATGACCCTAAACTTTAAAGCAAAAATTGAAAAGCCACTGCGCAAAACAACGAGATATTATAAAAAGGCTGACTAGGAAGCCATCAGTGATCTCATCAGGGACGACCCATGGCAAAATATATTTTCCATTCCTGCTTAACAGTGCGCAAATAAGACCACTGAATGGTTCAAAACAGCAATTGAAGCACAGGTTTCCACGGAAATTTTATAGCAAGCCCCACTCTCCCCAATGGTTTACTTCTACTTGTGCAAAGGCAACATGCGTACCGCAGATTTAACCGACTTCAGTCCAGTTCAAACAGGCAGAAGTATATGGAAGCCAGAAGTAACTGCAAGAAAGAAATAGCCACAGCTAAGAGAGAATTTACTGAAACCATCAAAAGACGCACCGAAGCACAGAAATTAGGAACCCGCGACTTCTGGAAAATCTACAACAGTGTAGTAAATAATGGGCAATCTACAATCTCCCCACTACCCAGCAATCATGAGGTTGTTTGCTCTGCAACTAAGAAGGCAAACATGCTTGTCAGTCGGTTTACCTCCAACTGCATACTGAACCCTGTCAACCTTCCCTCCCTGACTTTGCTTTGTGGACAGACGCCACACTAGACGATATGAAAATCACCCCTTCTCAGGTGCATTCTATAATAAGAAATATTGACACTGCAAAAGCATGTGGACTGGACCTGATCTCATTCCGGCTGTGCTATTAAAAAAAGTGCTCCACCGAAGTAGCTCCAGTCCTCTCCAAACTTTACAACAAATGCCTTAATGAATCTTGCTTTCCTGCCTGCTGGAAAACTGGTTCTGTAGTACCAGTTTTCAAGAATTCTAGTGAAAGAACTGATCCAGTAAATTATCGCCCCATAAGCCTCCTTCCACTTGTCGCCAAAATATTTGAGACCATAATTAACCAAGCTTTAGTCTATCACCTTACATATGCTAAACTTCAGACTGACCAACAATACGGATTTATACAAGCCCGTTCAAATCCTAACTGTAATCTCAGAACGTATATACCAGTCACTGACCAAAGCGGGGGGAAGGTAGAGCAGAAGCTCTAGTTATATCTAAGGCTTTTGACAGGGTATGGCATGAAGGTCTTCTCAGGAAAATCAGATCATATGGTATCACTGGATGAATACATGACATAATTAAATCCTTCTTAGATAAGATAAACATCCAGGTTGTCCTCGACGATCGTAAACAATACGATATAAATGCGGGAGTGCCTCAGGGGTCTATCCTGGGACTTCTCTTATTCCTAATATTTATAAATTACCTCCCTGACAAAATTGCCTGTGAGATGGGTATATATGCTGACGACACCACACTCTATAACAGACACGACAAGCACTTTAACGGTGAATGCTCTGACAAACTGCAAGCACTTGGACCCTCTCGATGTAAATACCCACGACAAACCCGACAAGCAGCTAAATCCCACCCCTTCACAGTAGAGATCCCTAGATGTAAGAGAGCCTTATACTCCAGTAGTTTCTTCCCCAGGACAGCTAGACTTTGGAATTCCCTGCCAGGCCCCTGCTTCCCCAACTGTACTGACATGCAGAAGCTCAAGTGCAAGGTGAACCGACATCTTGCTGCCCAACTCCTTACACACACAATGCCCCAGACAAAATAAGGTTGAAGTGGTGCAAGTATAATGGCAGAAAAAAGGGGTCAAATTAATCTAGACAAGTAATGACGTTAAAATTAAATGACCAGCAGAAGTCACAAGATTGAAGCAAATCACTTGCATGAAATAGGTAGTCAGAAATTGTAGATTGTTTCTAAGGGGCTATGAGTTTAATTTGGAGACGTCTCTATCTAATAGTTTGGGAAAGTTACTTAAAATTGTGATTAAAAATAGAGGATAAAACAACATCTACGGGGAAGAAATTGGCCGGCATCCACATATTCCGATATAAAGCAAAAACTGAGAACTGCACAAAAATAAATAAGCCTGCATATAGATGCACATAGCAACGTGTTATTAAATACACATACAAAAATATAAATGCATAGGTTGAGATAAGTATTATTTTTTTAATTTTAATAACATGTGCGAATGGATACACTCAAACAGAGACTATAGAAACCAAAAACAAAGGAAAGTAGGAATTATAATAAAAAAATGATAAAGTTATAAATTGCTAAGAAAGTATGAAAAATAAATCTATAATTTTATGAAATTATGTATCTGACGGTTTAGTTTTCGAGCTACGTAATTTCAACTTTTTCATATTTAAATGTGGTATTATGCTTGCAATGGGAGATTAGTTTATTTTTAGAGTTCATTATATTGCTATTTTAAGTGCAAGTAATTATTGTTATAGCTTCTGATATGCATAGATGACATGACTTAGAACATGGGGTATAAGGCATAACCTTTTTTAGGATAGTCTATTAAATTGAGAAGGGAGTATTATACGACTTGAGTTTTTAAATTAAAGTGGTTAGAGAAGTTTCTTGGTTATGATTGGAATTTTGGTTGTTAAGAGAAGATGTGTAGTAAGACGTTCTCTTCTCAATAAAAGTTAAAGTAGCGCCGAAATATGTATGTGATTTATTAATCGTTCGAGGTCTTATATTTGTTGATTTGTACTGGGATTTAATATGGGGAGTTTAAATTTTGTTCATTGTGATGAACATAGGGCGGGAAAATGATTGTCGGGATGTTGTTTTCTGGGGGATCATGAGGGCTATTCGTGTTAGAATGACTATTATTATTATTATTATTATTATTATTATTATTATTATTATTATTATTATTATTATTATTGCTGGCTCACCGGGAGCTTTCACACGAGTCAGCAAACGATCTGAATGGAGAACTGTGGTGTTCTCTGGAAGCTGAGTGACAACAAGTCTCCCCAGACGCCCAGCTCTCTCCTACTCCTTCGATAGCATTTGCAAATAAATTTGCATCATCGCAACAGTTTCTTACCATTGATTATTATTATTATTATTATTATTAATATTATATATTGCTCGTTGTAGGATTGTTAATAGAAGGGCTAATGAATTCGTTTGTTGAATCAGTGATTCTATCAGATTGTTGCTAGGGAGGAAGTGAACTTAATGAGAGATTATTAGTGTCTGTTATGGGAGAGTTGCGAGGGAACACTGTAATATGCATGAATATATAATATCCCTATGGATGCAATTAATGTTTGTTTGCTTCATTTATTTATATTTTAGTTGCTGCAGTTCTGCTACACCAAGCTATTCCGCAGGAATATTTTTTATTTGATTACAGATGCATTTTCTGGTTTTGATATCTGTACTTGGAATATATTGATGCTAAATTCGTATTCTATTATTCGGTGTGCCCAAGCAGTCACTGAAGAATTGAAATTTTTTTGTCATTTTACTATAAAACATTATTTTTCTCTATTTTTGATATTATACGGATAATATTTTGGAAATTAATTATGGATAAACTGGTGTCGAGACAAAAAGAAAGAAAAACGGCAATAAACGGTATGTGTTTAAAAAAAAGCGAAAAATCCGACCCGGATTTCTATCTATTTCCATTGTTTGTTTATAAAAACAACGTTGCAATAGTCTAATGAAAGTTTTAATAGTAATATGGTACATGTTTGACCCGAGTACCGCCGGGTAATCCTGCTCAGTAAAAATCAGATTATAGGAAAAATGGTTCTTGAGAAAAACAGAAACACGTTCCAGATGAAAAAAATTCTAGTAATGTTGTGCACTTACCCATACGCCAGGAATAATTGCCACCGTATGATAAGTGGTACCCACAGGTGCATATTTCAGTCCAACAATGGGGGTGATTAAAGCAGCCAAACCGAGGATACAATGCAAACATCCTGTCACCAACATGGCGACGTATGCGTGGCCAGCGATCATTTTGCCTTCGGAAGATGTTTTTAGCCGGTCGTGTATGACAGAAAAAAGAAATCTATACGCAAAAAAGAAAAAAAAAAAACAATATCGTTACTTAACATATATCATGTTACTTACAATTGATATCATTCAACCACGGTAGTGGTTGAATATATGCTTAAGTCCGAAATTGAATGAATCGAGACACATTCAAACCCCCACCACTAATTCCGTTCGCAGCCAAATTTCAAACAGGTTATATAGTTGGATAGAACTCCTCAATAGCTACATTTTGAAAAAATAAATTTCGAAAATTGGTTCAGTAGAAAAAAATTTACAACAAAATATGTGGGTTCACAAACAGGAGAGTAAGTACATAAGTGACTAACGCTTTTTTTTATTTTTCATAACATTTTTTGTATATACATATTTTTACTGCGATTTTGCCAACATGGCATGTTAGCGTAACGGTTAGAGTACCTGGGGTTGGTGGAAAGATTTTAGGTTCAATCCCGTGTATCGTTTTTTTTTATAATTATAAAAACGAACTTTTTTTTTTAATAACTAATTTTTTTAACTCTCCTTATGAGTTTATAGCAAAAAATGGTGAATTTATCGATTAAAAATATTAGTGAATTCTCTGATATACATATTCTTTGAATGAACTCAAATTTTATGTTATCACATTTGATGAAACATGTAGTCCCATTTTGGCAATGCGTCTGACCAATGATGCTTTTGAACCCGCGACCAGCACTGCGATGTTATCAGCAGCAGCCTGGGCATAAATATTCCTATTTTTAAACTCCTTTAAAAGAGGATTCAGCATACAGTTCCATAGTAAAGGTGATAAAATCCCACTTTGGGGGTTCATTTAACTACTTCCCTTTTAACAGTTGCCCTCAGTAGTTCTACTTGAACTGTTCTGTGCCTCACCATATACTCAATCCATCGGATGAGTCCTGGTGGCACATTGAGTTCTCGTAGCGACTTGAACATACTACTGAAGGGTATGTTGTCAAAAGCTCCAACGATATCTAAAGAGACACCGAGTACCATCTTCTTTTTTGATAGTTTACGCTCTATACTGATCACGAATTCATGACCCGCAGTCTCGGTAGAGACCCTGGCTCGGAACTACTGTGATTGAATGATAAATATTGCATAAATGTGTGTTTGAGAGCTATTTTTTTTGACAATCATTAATAAATATTATAAATTTATATATTAATACAATAGCAATGCCTGGAAAAATCATGGATTATGTGGAAAAATGTGCGCATGAAAAGTAATATTCTTAAGATTTTATTAAACCTGGAAAAGTAAAGGACAAGAAATTCAACCTGGAAAAGTAAAGAACAAGATATTCTAGTAAAGTAAAAAATAAGAATTTTTTAGACTTAAAATATTGCAGCTAAAAATAAAATTTGAATATTGATAAATATTTTATTTATTATTTGCATATGTTGTTGTTTATTGTTGAGTTAGAAAGCATTAAATGATCCTAATTATGATATAATAAAATTATTAATTTTTATGTAAATTATAAAATTATTAATTCCATTTACTAACTAACTACTGAATTAATTTTATTCAAACAATTTTTACTACATAAATATATGCAAATAATAGGGGGAAAATAAGTTCAATCCAGCGACTGGCACCCTTTCTAACTCAACAATAAACAACAATATATGCAAATAATAAATAAAATATTTACCTATATTCAAATGTTATTTTTAGCTGCAATATTTTAAGTCTAAAAAATTCTTATTTTTTACTTTACTAGAATATCTTGTTCTTTACTTTTCCAGGTTGAATTTCTTGTCCTTTACTTTTCCAGGTTTAATAAAATCTTAAGAATATTACTTTTCATGCGCGCATTTTTCCATATAATGAGTTCTTCCTTAAATATATATCGAGCGCTGTATTAATATATATATATATATATGTATATATATATATATTTATATGTATATGCATAGAATATATATATATATATATATATATATATATATATATGATTTAGGAATTGAAAATGTGTGATTTGAAAAGGTTAAACTTAAAACATAGACATTTTATAGTACTTTTTTTTTACATGAGTGTCACCACTTATCAAGGCCCAGAGGCCACTCGAGGATAAGGGTTAATAGGTATACATTAGTCATTGTGATTTTAGCATAGTAAACAGTGGGAATTTTGTAACTTGGATTACTTAGGGGGACGATTCAATTAGAACTTGTTCACATTGGACTTTTTCTTTCTTTTTTTACATAGGTATCAACACATTATCAAGGCCCAGAGGCCACTCAAGGATAAGGGTTAAAGAGTGTACAGTAGAGATTGGACAATATAATAATCATTAGTAATGAAAATTTGTAAAATTTGATAACTTATATGGAACGGCTCATCAAGAACTTATTTACGTTAGACTTGAAGACAACCATATTGTAGTCAGCCGGAAAGCAGGAAAACGGAAGACAATTCCACAGGCGTGCAGTTCTAATAAAAAAGCTTTCTTCATGGAATCTACGTCTAGGGTTAGGCACAGATAAAGAGTGGGGGGAATTATTGATAGTGTTTACAGCTAGACGAGTGTTTCTTGTGAAAGTTTGGCGAGGGGGGACCATAGATTGAAGCTCAGTCGAACACTTTCCATGAAAATAACGATACATCAGAGACAAACTCGCAACATCTCTTCTGTGAGATTGAGGTTGCAAGGAAGAGAAAAGGACATCTCCTACGAGGCTACGAAGTCTATTTTGAACTCTATCAAGGCAGGAAAAGTCCTTTCTAGCAGCTCCTGCCCAGATGTGGCAACAGTATTCCATCCTTGGACGTACCTGACTCTTATATAGATAGAGAATTGCATCAGCAGTGAGATATCTATTGGATCAATAGAAAGATCCCACCATTTTTCCAGCGGCCTTGGCAACAGATTTGATGTACGTGTTCCATTTAAGATCAGGAGTAGGGTCAAGCCCAGAAGCTTGTCAAAACTTGAGGCCTCCTGAAGACAAGAGCCATTCATTTCAATTGATGCCAGATGTGGATCAGAATGTTGATGATGTAAAGAGAGAAGCTTGGTTTTAGATGCATTAAAAGTAACCAGCCACTCCTTACCCCAGTGTACTACGTGCTCAAGATCAGAGGAGAGAGAATTGGAGAGAACTTGGTCGTTTACTGTCTTAGATGTGCTACCATAAATGGTAGTGTCGTCAGCATAAATGTCTACAAATGATGTAAGGATGTGATTTGGAAGATCATAATGCAGATCAGGAAAAGGGTTGGGACCAGGATGGACCCCTGAGGGACACCGGCATTAATACTGTGAGCTTCTGATTTTTGCCCCTCAACTACTACTCTTATGAACCTATCAGAAAGAGATGATTTAATAATTGAGAAGACATTTCCAGCTATACCATAGCTAGAGATCTTATGAAGTAAACCTTTATGCCATACCCTATCAAAGGCCTTAGATATGTCAAGAGCAATTGCCCTAGAAAGGTTGCCTCCGTCGAGAGATTTGATAATCCTATGAGATATAACTGTAAGCACATCTGCTGTAGATCTAGTAGAACGGAAACCATATTGAGTGTCATTAAGAAGGTTATTTTTGTTGAGATGGTTGATTACTTCTGTATTTAACACAGATTCCAGCAACTTACTCATGACGCACAGGAGACTTATTGGCCTGTACTGAGAGGGGGATGAGCGATCTCCTGAATTCTTAAATACAGGGCATACTGATGAAATTTTCCAGGGAGATGGGAAACTATTCTCCTTAAGACAACGTTTAAATAGTTTTGTAAGCATGGGCGCTAGTTCAGGTTGAAGTTTTTTGAGTACTATAATTGGAATACCGTCAGGGCCAGTTGCTTTACTGGAATCAAGGTTTTTGATTAGTTTGGCAACATCACGTACAGATATACGTATATCACATAGTGTGTTTTCAGATACAGGAGGAAATATTGGGGGTTGGCGACCTTGCTCGCAAAAGGTAGAATTAGCTGCAAAGTTCTTGACAAAGAGTTTGGCTTTGTCTGATGCTGACGAGATTACCTCAGGTTCATTGATGATAGTTGGGATGGAGCACACGCTTCTGCTCGGAATTCTGTTTGCTATTTGCCAAAACTGGTGGGAACCAAGCCCCTGCTCAGCTACTTTAGACTTAACAGATTGAGCATACAATCATCTTGCGCACTTTATTACTTTCTTACAATGGTTGCTGGCAGTCCTGAAAGCGGCTTTAATTTCCATACATCTATTACGTTGGAAACAGTGGAAAAAGTGATTTCTGTGCGCAATGGCAGCAGCACATTCTGGAGAGAACCATGGCTGGCTGTTAGGTTTTTGCTGAAACTTTTTCGAGGGTATGAAACGGTCAATACCTACAATTAACCATTCCGTCAGGTCCAATACTTTTGAGGACACATCCTTTTTAAATATGTAGTGTAGAGGTATATCAGTTATAAATGTACGGAATCTATCCCAGTTAGCCTTAGTGTATCGATATACTGTACGATGGACAGGTACGTCTGGGGACTTATTACATTTCATTTTTATCTTAATTGATACAACAGAGTGGTCGGAAGATCCAAGAGGCGACGGAACAGAAACTGAACATAGTTCAGGGTAAGTTGTGAGAAAAAGGTCTAGAAGGCTCGCATACTGGCCGTCATTGTCGGGCACACGTGTGGGTTCCTGAACAATCTGAGTGAGGTCATAGGCAATGGAGAAATCATGACAGAACCTCCCCTCATCATAGGTCTTGTTTGAGTGGGCCAACCATTCGACGTTGTGAACATTGAAGTCTCCACATACGTGAATGTTAGCTGAAGGATAAGCAGATAAGACTTGGTCAATTTTCTCTGATATGCTTTTAAAGATAGTAACTCCGCTGTTGTGGGGGCGATAGAGAGTAAATAAAAATGCCGTAGTGTGAGCTAAAGCAACCCGGAAGCACATATAGGGTAAGTTAGGATCTTCTCTGGAGATGTCCCTACCACATGGAAAGCTATCTTTAATATAGGCACATATTCCATACCCATGGCGATCTTGGGGGGTCAGATTTAGAAGTTAAGTTAGAGTATCCTTTAATTGCGAACTCTTCTAGGGAAATAGCCTGTCCAATGCCAGTTTCACTTAAAAATAAAAGGTCTAGTTTAGTCTCCTGTAATTGGGTTTCAACCTCTGGAAGATTAAAACGTAGACTCCTGATGTTGGAGAAGGAGACATGGTAGTGGGGGTCTACGTTGGAAGTTGGAGAACCGGGTTTAATCGTGTATTTTTTCTTGAAACTTGTCATGATGAAATTTTGGAGTTTGTGGACTAGGTCGTCAGATTTACTTATAGCAGGACAGAGAGGGGAAACTAAGAGAGAAAAAGAAATGAAGATTTTTTTTTATTTGTAGCTAATGATAAGGTAAAGCCGTAACAATTACCAACTAGTATGGCATCGAGAGGCCCCACCAGAAGCTACTGCATGGTCCATTCACCAAATGGCAATACAGCAGCCCCAGTACTTTGCACCTGCTGATAGGACAACCTCCTTAGTGGTTAATCCAAGGTTCGGGTCCCTGACTATCAGTCGGATAACGTCAGCCGAGACAAAACATTTACCTCCAGCACCCTTACTAGTGACATGGCTACAAGGATAGACATAGAAACAGAAAATTTCCGCAATCTCTGCCAACTGTTCGCACAAAATACTGCCAACCTAGAAAACAGCTTTTTCTTCTCCCTTTGTCAGAAAAATCACTCATTAAAAAATGAGGACTGAGGGACAAATAAGAAGAAGCGAGTGTAGCAGGAGCTGCCGATAACGCATCCACAATGCGTTTTCTACTCTCCATTTAAAAAAAAAACTATTAAGTATTCTACTTAATAAAAGTCCAACGGACGTGTTTAAGGGAAGTATGGTGATAGATTCCCCTCTCACGAACTAAGAATGAGTACAATTCGTAATGTATTTTTGCAATCAACTCGGTAGATAAATAAACATTTATGTACGAGAAAAAAAAGCTAGCATTTAATAAAACAGAAATACACAAATTTAAATACTGAAATAAAATGGAGTTATTAATATTTTAATCTAAAATAAAAAGTATGATTAAAATTGAAATCACTTATCTCAACAAAAACAATTCAGTCTCCAAATTGCAAACTGTAGTTAAAGAAATTGAGTTAACAGCGTTCAAAACATTTTTTTTTAATTAAGCGTTAAAAGAAAAGCGTGATTTTATTCTGAACTTAAGCTAGTCACGTTTTAAGAAGCTTACGATATAAAAGAAAGGCGGATGGGAGGGGTTCTTCCGAAAGTAAGTTGGTGACGTTATAAGTAATTTCGAGATAAGATGGAAGCCGGTATTGGACGAGAAAAACAGCTAGCATTTAATAAAACAGAAATACAATGCAAGACAAAGAATACAGTACAGTAAAATACATTTCCTTAACCCATGAGTTTTCGATGTTTCATCTGAGGAAAATATTAGCAAATATTATAAAAGGTTTGCACCTGATTTGCTATAGGTAATAAACATAGAAAATGAAATTAAATGTTTTTAAAGTTTTTAAATCATTTTGGCTACATAGAATAAGGGCCATTGAATATTAATGCAGCAAAAAAAAAAAAAGGATACTGAACTTCAAATCGAAAGTGTGTGCTAAATCCTGTAATGTATCTTCCATCTAGTATATTAAGCAATTTTATTTAGTTGGGGTAGTCTTATATAAAATATTACATCCAATAATATTTTGTAAGACATATAATCACTGGATTTGCACACCAGTAGGTTTATTGTATTTCATTGTTCTGAATTTTATATATATATATATATATATATATATATATATATATATATATATAATTTAAAGGGGATTAGAACAGCAGTCTGGTATATATATATATATATATATATATATATATATATATATATATATATATATATATGGTGTATATATATATATACATATATATCTTTGTTAAATTTTCTTTAAAACATCTTACTGTAACCTTACATTTAAACCCAATTTAATTTTATGATTTTATTCTAATTTTTATTCTCAATTTATCTTCAATATCATAAAGGTAATATTTCACTTTATATTTAAATATTTTCCAGATACATCTGCCTTACTTTAAAAAAAATACTAGGTTTATTTTTGGTGTCTTAAAAAAACACCCAATATTTTATAATGATGAGGAGTCTTTCTTTCAAAAAACTATATGTTAAAGTTATTGTCCATGACTTAATATCTATCTAAATAAAGACATCGTTTCCGAAACGATCGTACAATTTATTGACTTTTTCGTGTTCCTCCTTATGAAGCCGATGTTTAATTTTTAATTTTAATAATAAATTATCAATCATCTTACTAAATATATATACGTATATATATATACATATATATATACATATATATACATATATATACATATATGTACATATGTATATAATCCAACATATACTTACACCAACTATTAATTGGAAAATCCTCAAAATATTTAGTAAATGTAAATCCTAAATTTTTCCATGTTTTTAAGTCTAAAGGAAAAACGTTTTACACTAATTTTCAAGATAGAGATAAATTACTAAATAGAAAAAAGGAAACTACTATAAACTGTCGGCACTACAAGGGGGGAATCTTTTTTTAGAAACTTTGCACTTTTCTGAAACATCTCGCATACAAATTCCATAATCTGCAAAAATCATACACTCATTATAACCATCTGTCCCATAAGTAACATCTGCATGCCTAACCCTCCACGACTTATTCTTCCTATACACTATCGCGCTACCATCTTCCCTAAATCCCACAAAATTACCTATAACTCTAATATTGACAATTTTAATCCCATTTAACCATATTTACCCACCATACAATTATCTAGCGAATTGGTCCTTTTAGTTACATATACTCATCCAGCCTCCAAATACTGCACTCACAATTTTCTCTCTCTTTTTTATTAAATACTGTCGTATATGTAACTATATTACCATGGCCAAAGACACATTACCAGAAAGTGCTTCTTTTAAACTACTCGTCCTTACGCTCACAGGGAATATGAGTTACATTGAGAGCATTGCCATGACCGCTGTGAAGAAGGTAAGCTCTCTGAACAGTGCTAGAAAACTACTAAACCTTTTAAATATCGTGTACCTCATATAGGTTACCATTCGCCCATATATGGAGTATTATAGTCACAGTTGGGCTGGCGCATCTCACTACTAGACAGGGTTCAAAAGAGAGTCATCAACCTGATATGTCCCATCGACGAAATGCTGCATCCTTTTATACAAGCACTTTAATGGTGAATGCTTGGACGAACTGCAAGCACTTGTGCCCCCTCGACGTAAATACCCCCAACAAACCCGAATAGCAGCTAAATGTATATGCGTATTTTAATATTATATATGCCCCCTTATAATTGTGGGGGTAGAATAGTATATAATGCGTTGGTCTGTAACCCTAAACTCAAATACCTCAACCTAAAGTGGAAACTACAGTATTTACTTTCCAAAAACTAACCTAGACCCGAAACCCAATATTACAATTAAATCTTCGTAGGATTATTATTCCACTTACCTACGAATCATATAGTTTCTAAATCTCATACCTCCCTTCTAACTATTAAGAATATAGCTTAATATCCATCTTAATATTTTAAAGTAATAATTTAACTAATTTATATATTTACTTACTTTAGTTTATTATTAATTTATTTTACTCAACTATTCTTTTACTTATCATTTCATCATATAATCTTTTATATATTCCTCCTATATTCTCGTATCTTATATCATGTTTTATTTTATTTTATATTATATATGTATTATTTATTTTACTATTATTTTACGTCTTACCTATTTACATATTTATCAAATCTGGTATTTATCTATTCCCCTTCTTTCTTACTAAATATAATTTATTAAGAATTGATGTGAAGTTTGCTTGAAGCATTGTGTGGAATATGTATGTACTAGAAATTTAGAAGGCTATCACAGTGCGAGCAATGAGATATAGTGAGTGTGATGAGAGAAGACGAAAACAAGTGGTGATTTACAAATCAATAAGTACGTACATATATGTCTATATATACATATATTTATTCAACTTTATTAAATACGGAGAAAGTAAAAGAAAACCTCAGGGAGCAGCCATTAAATAAAAAAACCATTTACGCAGGGTCCACGTTCCCCCGTGAAGTGCAAAAACAAACAAAACAGAACAAAAAAAACAAAAACACTATAGATGACATCGAATGGCGCCACACCAACTAGTTGTGAAGGGTCAGGAAGGATGGAAAGTACGAAGTGGGAGAGTACTAACACGATCGCCACTGGAAGTGGAACATTGGGGAGGCATCATAAACTTAGGAATATAGTCTTTTGGCATCTATTCTCTTTCTCTCTTGCTCTCAATATATATATATATATATATATATATATATATATATATATATATTGAATAAAACGAGTCATAATTGTGAATTAAAACTCAGTTTAAAAAGGAAAAAAAAACAAAATAAACTCGATCGTACAATTAAGTTGATTTTTTATTTCTTTTATTTCCTTTCGAAACTTATTTTTAATTCACCATTATGAATCGTTTTAGTCAATATAAATATAGCTCTAGGAGACCAATAGCTATAGAGCTTATTATATATCTACAGTAAATTGGTACTGTTTTCTTTTAAAAGTATTAATATATTTACTTACATTGAAATAAACTCTGCTCTTTAGACTCCAGGTCTAATTCCATATATATATATATATATATATATATATATATATATATATATATATATATATATATATATATATATATATATATATAAATTATTTATTTAAACTAAAGCACCTGTTTAATGTTGTACAAGTTCTATAATTGAATAACAATCTGGTTGAGGTAATAAGAAATGGAGAAATCATAACAGAATCTCCCCTCATCATCGGTCTGGTTTGAGTGGGTCAAACATTCCACATTGTGAACATTGAAGTATCCACATACGTGAATGAAGGATAAGAACTTGGTCAATGTTCTCAGATATGCTTTTAAAGATAGTAACTCCGCTGTTATGGGGGCGATAGAACATAGATATAAATGCGGTAGTGTGAGCTAGTGAAACCCGGAAGCACATATAGGGTAAGTTATGATCTTCTCTGGAGATGTCTCTACCACGTGGAAAGCCATCTTTAATATAGACACATATTCCATGCAAAGCGATCTTGGGGGTCAGATTTGGAAGTTAAGTTAGAGTATCCTTTAATTACGAACTCATTAAAGGAAATAGTCTGTCCAATGCCCGTTTCGTTTAAAAATAAAAGGTCTAGTTTAGTCTCCTGTAATTGGGCTTCAACCTCTGGAAGGTTAGAACGTAGACCCCTGATGTTGGAGAAGGCGACACGGTAGTGGGGGTCTACGTTGGAAGTTTCAGATCCGGGTTTAATCGTGTATTTTTTCTTGAAACTTGTCATGATGGAATTTTGGAGTTTGTGGACTAGGTCGTCAGACTTGCTTAGAGCAGGAGAGAGAGGGGAAACTACGAGAGAAAAGAAACGAAGAATATTTTGTAGAACATGATAAGGTAAAACCGTAACAATTAACCACTAATATGACATCGAGAGGCCCCACCAGAAGCTAATGCATGGTCCAGAATCCATTCCCCAAATGGCAATACAGCAGCCCCAGTACTTTTCACCTGCTGATAGGACAGCCTCCTTTGTGGTTAATCCAAGGTTCGGGTCCCTGACTATCAGTCGGATAACGTCAGCCCAGATAAAACGTTTACCTCCAGCACACTTACTAGTGACATGGCCACAAGGATAAACATCGAAACAGAAAATTTCCGCCATTTCTATCAACTGTTCACGCAAGATACTGCCAACCCAGAATACAGCTATTTCTTCTCCCTTTGTCAGAAAAATCGCTCATTAAAAAAATGAGGACTGAGTGACAAATAAAGAGAAGCGAGAGTAACGGGAGCTTATGATAACGCTTTCACAAAGCGTTCTTTACTCTCCTTAAAAAAAATCTATTAAGTATTGTACTTAATAAAAGACCAACTGGCGTGTTTTTTAAAGGGAAAGTATGGTGATAGATTCACCTCTCACGAATTAACAATGAATACAATTTCCTAATCTGTCCATGCAATCAACTTGGTAGATATAATAAACATTTATGACGAGAAAATGATATCATTAAATAAAATAATAAGGAAATAAAAATATAAATTAAGTACTGAAATAGAATGTAGTTATTAATATTTGAAATTGAACATAAAAATTAAAATCCACTTATCTCGACCACGCTTCGTCTCCAGAGTGCAAACTGATTTTAAAAGAGTGTTAGCTTTAACAATATCAGCGTTCCAAAAGACTTTTTTATTTATTTATTTATTTTTCATTAACCGTTAAAACAAAAACGTGATCGCTTTCTGAATTTTTGCTAGTGACGTTTTAAGAAATTGCGATATAAGAGAACAGCGAGGGGGAAGTCTTCTGAAATTCAACTAGTGCCGTTATAAGTAAATTCAACAGAAAATGAAAAAAAAAAAAAACAAGAATTGAGGGGGGGTCTGAAAGAAAAATAAAACGGTTGAGCATGCTATCCTTAATATCAACTTGGTAGATATAATAAACATTTATGACGAGAAAACGCTATCATTAAATAAAACAATCAGGAAATAAAAATATAAATTAAGTACTGAAATAGAATTTAACAAAGGAAAGCTCCTTGGAAAGCTAAGTATCTGACCTGTGTAGTTGGCTGTATGAAATTTGCTGTTAAGGTTAAACATTAATCTTTGAAGAAGTTGGAGATCATTTTCTATAATTATTCAACGTAAAATGAACACCAACTTTATGGCCACCTTGGCTATATTTTTATTTTTACTGTTATTTCTATTTTCAGCACCCATGAAAGCTATAACAGTGGTAATTTTAAAGTTTTTTTGTGTCTAGAAAGATTCATTTACTAATAATTTAATCATAGTGATTTGTTTTAAGAATGTATCATATGAATTAAAAAAAATATCTGATATTTTCCCCAAACCTTTAGTCTTGATAAAGGGGAGACTAAATTTTACTTCTATGGTTTCAAATGATCTGACATAACAGCAAGGGGAGACTCGATTCCAAATGTTTCCCATGTTATATCTCTCCTCTTTGATTTTCATACATGAAGTAAATTTCACAGTGTATAAGGATTATTTGATACTGAAGATATTCATAATCGTACCCTATTTTCAAAAAGAGGGAAGATATGACATATGAGAAATATTCTAAATCAAATCTTCCCTTGCTGTTTTTTTTTCTCTAAACCATAGCAGCAAGTTTTAATCTCCACTCCATACACACACAAACACACACACAAAGACACACATATATGAAAATTGGAAAAAGAATTCAAGACATAAGGTTTAGTAGCAATGTATCTTTTGATGTACAGATAAAAGTGGCGCAAAACTGTTCATCTACTTTACTGATATTATTTGGAAGTTTGCAAATAGATACAGAATGTATGGCATAATTAATATATATATATGCATATATATATATATATATATATATATATATATATATATATATATATATATATATATATATATTGGAAATTTATTGCTGTGAGTCCAAAATGAATTTATATATTGTTTCCGCTAGGGAGATATCCTCTGAAGATGAGGAGCGATCCGACCAGCTTCGTCAGAATTCATAGATGGACTGAGTTTTAATACCAATAAGTTTGGAAAAAATTGTTGCAGATGAAGGGGAGTTAAATAAGAAGGGGGAAGTGGGAGGGGGAGGACGTTGGAATTTAAAGTAGTAGGTGTGTATATAATGAGAGGGTGGGGTTATTATTAAATATTAATTATGTGTTTATATTTATAGACGCTGTTGTAGTGTATAACGGTTTAAGTTTAAAACTTTTAAAAATATTATTTCCATTGGATATATTTAGGATTTATATTTTAAGGTGGAGAAAACAAATCTATCAAAGAATAATAAATAGAGATATTACCAGGACAGAAATCAAAAGAAAAAAGTTTGGTTGAATTAAAAGTAGGCGATGGGGTGGGGGAGAGAGATTAGGCAGACAATTAAATTTGCGTATAGCTGTTAGTAGTAATTTAAACAGATCACCATGGCAACTGGTTGCAAAGTCTGCATTGGCCGGTGTGGTGTGGTGGGAGGAGGGATAACGGGTTGTATACGGAGTTTAAAGCGGTAGTGAGAGTGGTGGTGGGGGGAGGAAAGTTTGAATGAAATTTTAAATAATATTTTTATTTTTTTGAATTACCAGACGCTAAGGAATTATACGCTACAGGTTTTTTTTTGTAGGTAAGAATATCAGTAAATTAGTAGATATTTAACATATGAATGGGTATTTAGTAAGTAATAATAACCAAATAATAAAATAATAAAGATATTTAAAAAATTGTTAACGATCAGTAAATGGGTTAATGGACAAAAAATAATTAAACAATAATTACAAAGAAGGAACCAATAATGAACAGATGGGGGGGTCAATAAAGATGGGGAGTTTAGGGGTCAATAAAGGGTAAAATGTAGATTATAATGTAACAAATAACTAGCTGATTAAAGGGTAATATTAATATTATTGCGTAATAGTAAGATTGAGATCAATGGGAGAAACAAAAAAATAATAATATACATAAATATACATACATACACACACCAACACATAAATACATATATACAAATATACATACACACACATATACACATGTACACATACACACATATATCAATGAGAGGAAAAAACACATGTATATATATATATATGTATATATATATACACATACATATATATAAGTTAAGGATCAAATAGATAATAATTAAAGGGAGGATTAGTGAGAGGCAAAAATAAAAAAAGAAAAAAAATTAATATGTAGGTGGTAAAATAAGTAGTTGTTGTTAACAAGTAAATAATAAACAGAAGAGCAAGTCAGAGGATACAGATTATGATAATGACGTAACTAAATACTCGCAATCCAAACCTTAGCAATCAAATTAGCCAATAAGTAACCATGAAGCGAGAACTCTGAGAGATTGGCAGATTATAAGGATAAACATATTACTGATAGTTATGTGGTGTAAATGTGTGGTAGACAGGGCTACGGAGTCATAGATGAGTGTATAGTACTTATGTTAAGGGTCTTGGGGGTAAAGTTAGGGGGTTTAGAAGGTATTGTGGGGGATTTGGGGAGGCAAAGTTTTGGTGTGAGAAGGAGGCGGTGTAGGGAAGTGAAAGTGGAAGCTGATTTATAGAGAAGTGAAGTGTGAATTTTTTTTTTTTACATAGGCATCACCACTTATCAAGGCCAAGAGGTCACTCAAGGATAAGGGTTAAAGAGTGTACAGTAGAAATTGGATAGTATAGTAATCATTAGTAATGAAAATTTGGTAAATTTGATAACTTATATGGAACGGCTCATCAAGAACTTATTTACGTTAGACTTGAAGACAACCATATTGTAGTCAGCCGGAAAGCAGGAAAACGGAAGACAATTCCACAGGCGTGCATGCAGTTCTAAGAAAGAAGCTTTGTTCATGGAATCTACGTTTAGGTTTAGACACAGATAAAGAGTGAGGGGAATTATTGATAGTGTTTACAGCTAGACGAGTGTTTCTTGTGAAAGTTTAGCGAAATGCGGTGTGTTAATTAAAGCCAGTGCTTGTGTGGTGTTATGAGGGAGAATGAGGGTTAAGATGTGATAAGGGTTGGGATTTAGGTTTTAAATAATGAAATGTGGAGTGAGTTAGGCAAAGAGAGATACAGTTAACAAGTAGTGGGGATGAATTGGCGGGGGTTCTGTGATGGGGTTCTTTTAGAGTAAAGGGGTATATACAGTTCTGGTTGTAAGTAGGGGGTGTGGAATTGAGAATCAAGTGAGTTATGCGTTTTCTATAATTGGGTAGTTATGTTATTGGTATGCAAACGTTATAGTATTTTATTTTTGAAGGTGGGGTGGTTTATAGATATTGTTAGTAGGGTGAGAAGTTACTTAAGAGTTAGGATTTATAATGTTTGTAATTAAGTGATGTTTCGGTTTTTATTTAAAAGTTTTTTTCCTATCTTTAAAGTTAGTAATCAGTAACTTTTTAGTTAAGCATAAGTAACATGGGGAGTTTAGTGATTTACAGGTACTATATCTGTTCATAATTTCCCAGCTGATAATTGGGGTTAGGTTGTTACGGGTAAGTAGTAGATAGTGGTTAGTTAGTGAAGTACTATTGGGGTGGTTGGGGTTATTTAGGGCGCATTTGTGTACTCTAAATCTGTCTTTGAAAGTAGTGTTTGAAAGGCCAATGTAATTTTTTTTGTTTTGTGGGTCTTCAGCGGGAGCAATAGTTGCTTTGTAAACTACATTAGTTGAGAGACAATTTTGTTGGAGCGGGCATTGGGTTTTGTTAAGGCATTTACAATTAATTTTACTATTGTTATTATAGTTGTGATTATTTAGTATTTTATTGTTGTGTTTTTTTTTATTTTATTTCCGAGATTAGTTGTGCAACTGTAGCTAAGTTTAATAGTGTTCTTATTAAAAATTTTATGCAGGATATTTTTAGGGGGAAATGATGGTTAAGAAGCATGAATAATTTTTACATAATTTAGTTTTTTATCATATTATTATTATAGGGAGGGTTAAACCAGAGGACTTTGCGGGATCTGTTATTCTTATTTGTATTATTGGGTTTATTAGGGTCCAAGTATGTGATATTCGTGTTGGGGTATCTAGATTCTTTTAAAACGTATTCAAAGAAGGGTTTGTGGAGGTTAAAATGCTGGGATTAGATGAGTTTGTGCTAAGCCTTTTTTCTATTGATTTAGGAATATGTTTAATCATGTTTTTAGAGTGGTTAGACATAGGGTGTATATATAGCGGGTATGTATTATTTTTAGTGTATGATTCGTAGGTATTATTAGGGAGGTTAAAGGTAACATCCAGAAAATTTGCTGTTTTTATGTTGGAAGTCACTTCGATCTTTAGGTCCATATTCTTCAATTCCCTGATGGTGTTCTTTTTAATGCCTTCGCACTTTGGGCCGTTGGAATTTTCAACAATGATGAGGCCATATATATATTTGCATGAAAATAGAATCAAAACAAAAGAACAGTATATATATATATATATATATATATATATATATATATATATATATATATATATATATATATGCGGCGTAATTATTTAGACACACCGGTTCACGTCAAATCACCAACGTTAATCAACATTGACCATGGTCAGTAATAAAATGGGTGACCATTTAGAAATTCCAAGTGTTGAATCTGCTTTCCGTTTGTTTGACATTGTTTTTAGTCCTCCTAGACTTCTGCTGCAACTGGACCAGCATTGCCGATTAAAGAGAGATGCGGTTCAGAAGTGCGCAACACTTGCCTCATAATGACATGCGCAGCTACCCTTAAAGGAGTATCTATTGTTTTTCGAGACTGAACGGAGGTGATGCAATGCGACTTATAATGCATCAAGTCGTATAAGAACAGTAACTACTACCATTAAACTAAATCATAAACTTTATAACAACACTATATAAAACGATATAATCAACCAAACAAATAATTAAACACATTCTAAACGTTTTTGCATTGCGGTAAGTTCATGTATGTCAACTAGTAATACTAATAATTATATTGTCATATTACATTTATGTGTTAATAATCTTTCTAGGTGTGGCCATATTTTTCTACTAACAAGCCAAGCATGAAAAAATACAATATATATTTCATGCTTGGTAAATTGTGCAATTTATTACAAACAGAAATAACTTAAAAAGAAAACTTGAATCATTAGAAAATTTTGAAAAGTAAATATTACTTATATGTATTTTAATCAATCGAATTAAAAATATATTACGCAAAAGTGTTTTCTTTCGATTATTAGTACAACCATCCTTATATTGGTTGTCATTTTTCCCAGCGTCTCGGCTGATGTAATTTCCAATATTCTACAAGTGCATTTTTACCAGCTCGAATCTCGAAACATTAAAAAAAAAACTATGTTTTAATCGCACAAGTTGAATATCAAATTGTCTGTAGGTATTTAATAATTATAATAGTAAAAAAACTATTATGGCAGCCCCTTTAAGAAATTCGTTTCTTATCGTTGAGCACTTTCAGTTGAATTAAAAATCGGTCAATTTAGCTCTTATGCATAGATCATCGTATAACGATTAGCTCACTCTCTGACTAACGTTAATGAACATTTAAAATTTAAATGTTTAAATTCGACGTTATTTCACGCGGTTAATGGTAGCCGAATGGATTAGGTCTTCGCTAAACCGAACCAGAGATGTCTCGTGATGCGGGGTTCGAATCGTTCGACTAGTATAAATCATTACACCCTGCACTGAAGATTACCGAAAGGATGAAACACTAGTGTCTGTAGGTATTTAATAATTATAATAGTAAAAAAATAATTATATATATATATATATATATATATATATATATATATATATATTGACCGGGTAATTCGGTAGAGACCGCAGACGTCACATTTAAAAAAAAACTTTAACCACTAATTTTAATATCTTACCATTTATTATTTTGGACTCAAATCAAATTGTAAAGTTAGATTCCTGTAACCTACATCTAAAACTTAAAGTTTTTAGACCCACTATTGGCAGAGGAATTTGGTAGAGTTTTCAAACTTCAAATCGTTGAACTTTGATCATTTGACAAACCAATTTCTGACAGAAAACGAATTAAAAAGATTTCCCCACATCTTATGTCAAATCTCGAGTCTGTAGACTGAACATTAACAGAGTAGTTTGGAGGGGAAATGTACACATCCGGACAGACACACAGACAATTTCACTTTTATAGATATATAGATGAAATTAATATTTCGTCAAGAAATCCCAGTCATCTAAAAAAAAGACCAGATTATTCACTTGTTAAAAGATGGGTAAATTTTTATTAGTAACTAGCGAGGGGTACCCGGCGTTGCCCGGGTGTTTGGAGGTGTGTGTGGTGCTAAATAAAAAATAAACCGGAGGGGGTAGGAACATTATTGTCTGTTTTGCTGTTATAAGGCTATTCCCTACACCCAGGAATTACGTCCTCTTTTCTCAGGGTAGTATTGTGTCTGTTTACATTTCATGAGAACGTTCACCCCAAAAGTGTCCTATCATCATGATAGTAATACAGCATCTATTCTGTCGTACTGATACTTTCTTCCCAAGCATTATAACCTTTTTTTATAGATAAGTAATGAATAGGGCTATGACAACAGCATATTCTTTTCATTGTTCTAACTCTCGAATGTGTATCCGCTGATATCTTGTATGCTTTCATATAGAGTGATGTGGTTCTCGGTTGATTAATTGTGTGTAACTGTGTCGGATATATACTCGAGAGTCAAAACAATGTAAAGATTATGCTGTTGTCATAGCTCTAGTAATTAAGTATGTATTTTATAATCATAATACTACTACCCCACCCCGGGATTACCGTCTTCTGTTTAGGCCAGAATTATATACTAGGAAGATTATGCAAATTTTCTTTTTGTTTTTTGTGATGCATTATTCCGTAATATTCAATAGAAGAGGATTGATAATATTATTCGAACTATTATTGAAATCTTGATATATTATTCGTCCGAAACGTTCTGCATATCCAAGACGAGAATCATCGCCCAAATAATATGTATAAAAAAGTAAAAAAGTAAACAAAATAAATTTTATTTAAAAATAAATTGTGACGCTAAAACATTTCAAGAATTGTAAGAAAAATAAGGATTCTAATATTTTTCTTTTTCAAAATCAATCAATAAATAAAATAATAATAATAATAATAATAATAATGATAATAATAATAATAATAATAATAGTAATAGTAATAATAATAATAATAATAATAATGATAATAATAATAATAATGATAATAATAATAATAATAATAGTAATAATAATAATAATAATAATGATAATAATGATAATGATAATAATAATAATAATAATAATGATAATAATAATAATAATAATAATAAAATAATAATAATAATGATAATAATAATAATAATAATAATAATAATGATAATAATAATAATAATAATAACAATAATAATAATGATAATAATAATAATAATAATAATAATAAAATAATAATAATAATAATAATAATAATAATAATAATGATAATAATAATAATAATAATGATAATAATAATAATAATAATGATAATAATAATAATAATAATAATGATAATAATAATAATAATAATAATAATAATAATGATAATAATAATAATAATGATAATAATAATAATAATAGTAATAATAATAATAATAATGATAATAATGATAATGATAATAATAATAATAATAATAATGATAATAATAATAATAAAATAATAATAATAATAATAATAATAATGATAATAATAATAATAATAATAATGATAATAATAATAATAATAATAATAATAATAAGAGTTGGTATTTTATTTTCATTACGTCCACCCACCTCCACAATTTTCTTCAAAAATACGACTGTTCAAGGTTTTCGACTATGCTGAATAAGAAATCTCAAATTTTGCAGACAAGTAGTTTGCATGAAAAACCAAAACAATCCTCGTCACATGTCGTTTAAAACATGTGCGTGGTCTTCAAAATCTAATATATAAAAGGCTATATGTCTGTCTGTCTGCCTCCATATCTTCAAACTCTCTCTTTGCTGAAACTAAAAGTCGCATAGCGGGGCTAGGGGCCTCAAATGGTTGGATTATTTATGAACCGTCCTTTATGGGTCTTTATGCGGTTAAAATAGATTTTAAGGGGGTTAAATAGTTGTCCAAATTAAAAAAAAGTGTTATACATTTTACACTTTTATCTTAATTTATGTTTATTTTTAATTTTTAAACAACTCATATGCGTGTCACTAGGGACCCCAAATAAGTTGGATTATTAATGGGCCGTTCTTTATGGGTCTTTAGTTGGTTAAAATTGTTTTTAAGGATTCAAAAATCGGTCTAAATTTAAAATATCCTTATATATTTTGTATATCCATCTTAATTTATTTTTATTTTTAATCTTTAATAAGTTCATATGCGTGTCACTTTTGTACAGTGGTTACGTTACCAGCTTTGAATTCTAGCGTTTCGATTTTAGAAGATAGCACCCAAAAGATTCATTTTTTTTTAAATCACGACTCTATAATAATGTCTACGAAATCTGGACAAATTATTATATCATATTTAAGCGTATTTTACGCCCGGTCCAAGCCGGCGCACCCCAATCTAATATATAAAACTCGGTATGTCTGTCCGTCTGCATGCCTGCCTCCAATATTTTCTAACTATGTCGCCTTCGAAACTAAAAGTCGCAGAGTGGCCTAAAATGATTGGACTTTTACGGTTTGTTGGTTTTTAGCTGTTTTAAAGGAATAAAAATAGGTTAAAATTGAAAAAAATCGTTATATATTTTGTATATTCATCTTAGTTTATTTTTACTCAATTCATATGCGTGTCACGTTGAGATAAAGATAACCTAACCAGCTTTGAATGCTACAGTTTTGCTTTCGGTTTCGATTCTAGCTGATGGCACCCAAATACTTTTTTTATTTACTTCTGAAATATAGACTGTATAATAATATATACGAAATCTGGGCAAACTAAAATATCATGTTTAAGCGTATTTTCTTACCGGGCAAAGTCGGGCACCCTCACCCTCTGGAAGTAAACACATTAAATGAAACGACGACGAAGCGAAACGTTTGACAAAGTTATTCATCAATTTAGTTGATCCATTGTATATGCCTTTCTAAACCCATGTACTCAACGAATTTGTTACCTACAGATTAGAAATTTAGTATATAGTATATTCAGACATGTGGATAACATTTTTGCCCGTTTTTATCCGGAAACGGGCTGCTAAAGGAGTCAAAATTAAAAGATTCACGCGTGGGCATCATAGGAGTTTTATGTTTGCTAACTTTTTCACGAATGCACATACGTGAATAGTTCACATTAGAGATTACTTGTGTAAAGAAGAAGCAGTTTGGAATGTTTGAGAGGCTGGTAGTGTCTAGCGGTGTTGAAAGTTGATATAATTGCTAATCTTGGCACGGGGTTATGAGGTGATCTTAAAGGATTAGAGGAGAATGTAGTTTGATATGCATTAATTTGAATATCAAAGAAGTTTCACACCCAAAATGACGTAATAAAAATCCTTAAATCGAGATAGCAATGGTATCCCCGGGCTTTAACAAGGGATCACCTGATCTATAGTCAAATGATCTACCACTGAGCTATATCTCCAAATGACAATAAATCTGATTGTTTTTTTGTTGTTGTTGAGTAGAAATAATCTGCTGAAATTTTATTATTTCCCTAATACGTAACATAACATATTCGTGTGTAAAAAATGTTTATCTACAAGAGAGACAGAATATTTTCAAGATCGGAATTTTTCGATTTTCGGTTTCGATTTTTTTTTTGTTGGATGAATTTCTCTATAAAACATATCTAAAAACACTGCCAGTCATGAGTTACTGCTGGACAACATCGAGTGGCCTTGCTGATTGTCGATTTAGAAAATCGACTTTCATCATTATTAAAAGTTATATGTTTCATTAAAGAAGTTATGATGAAAGAACAGTATTATGAAAATTAGTTTGTTTTACAAAAACAAACAATGTTTATAAGTTTTGGAATCTTAAGAACAATAAACAAATGAAGAGCTATGCCTAATACATAAATTTAGTTAGAAAAACATGATTAAAAAGTCACATGTTAAAAGATGCGAGTTGCATCACGTCATAGCAAGGGGTAGCAGAGTTAGCAGATATATTAGAGAGAAAAAGACAGTCGTTTTCGAGAGAGGAACAGAGACGGTCCTCAGATTAAGATGGATCCAAGTAGATTGCAACTTTTCAAAAGGAGAAACAGAAGAGACGTTTCGAGCCTGTCTTTGTTTTATCGTTATTTCCATGACAAGTGCTCGTCCGATCTTTCACGAAAAACACACTTCTAACTGAAGCCACTGTAAGTAATTTTCCCCATTCTTTATCTGTGCCTAAATCAAAACGTAGATTCGATGAACAAAGTTTCTTTCTTAGAAATGCACGCCTGTGGAACTGTCTTCCGTTTGCTTATTTCCCACCTGACTCCAACTTGGATCATTTATTGAGATTGTCGGACTGACTTCCTCATCTTGGTTGTTATAGTCACAACGTTTCGTCCGTTTTGCCCTCCGGCCTTCATCAGATGTTTTGTATCGAACTGGGGAACCGTTTCTTAGGAGTCTCGAACCCAACCCTTTATTATTATTACGGGGTACCGTATTCGGACTCCAGCTAGGATAATAATCAAGGAACTTCCCTAACCACTTTAATTAAAAAACTTAATTCTAATAATACCCCCTTCTCAATCAAATGGACTATCATAAAAAAAGTTAAGTCTTATACTCCAGGTTCTAAGTCATGTCGCCTCTGCACAACCAAAGCTATAACTATAATTACTTCCCCTCAAAGTAACAATATAATAAATTTTTAAAACGAACTGCTCTTTCTGTAAACATAAGTCCAAATTTAATTATGATACTTTTGAAATTACATAGCTATTACTTTAACCTTTCATATATATATATTTTTTTCTATAACATTATCGTTTTTTCTACACACTTCCTTAATACTTTATTACTGCATAATCCTTTATATGACTCAAACGTATACACAAACGTATATACACTTTATATACACACATTTATTAGAACATTTTATACTACTAAACGATGCTAAAGTTTAGACACGTATATATAAATAATATACGCTCGATTATATATATCCCGACAATACAATATAACTTTTGTGCTTAATTTGTAAA
>NC_136513.1:39150272-39160272 GCF_053919585.1 Euprymna scolopes
GAAATACACTCCAGTAAAGTTTGATTGTTCCAGTTAGTGAATTTCAAAAATGTAATCTGGACGTAATGACACCTTAGAAGAACAATATGTAATAAAATTCTGTTTTAAACTTGGAAAAATCTCACAAAAAAACATGGAATTCTTCAGACTAATTTTGGACCGCCTTGCTTGAATCAAGCATCAGTTTTTGAGTAGCATAAGAGATTCAAGGAAGGCAGGAAGTGATGAAGAGAGGTGTGGAAGTAGTAAGGAAATCAGAACACCAGTGTGCATTTGCCAGATAAAGAATAAGTACCGTTGTGTGTTTGTAGAGAAAATGAGTGATGATGCGGAAGATTTGTGCTAAATTTCTTCTAAAGGTGCTCCATATTTGTCACAGACTATTTACCAAAACTGGACATCAAGACAGTTCCTAACCGTCCCTATACTCCAAACCTTGCTCCCTCTGACTTTTAGTTATTCCCTAAGCTCCTAGAAAACCTTAAAGGCTGTCGTTAAGAGACAATTAAAGAGATGAAAGAGACTGTGATAGGAGCTATTGAGACACAGACAAGGGTTCTCCCATCGGGCCTTCCAGATGTTGTTGGTAGGTTGAAGTGCATTGCAGCTGAAAGAAATTACTCTGAATGGGTTTGCATGTGTGTACTATTAATGAAAGTGGTCATACGAAAAAAGTCTGGAAACTTATTGAAGGCACCTTGTATATCTATAAGGAGCTGTTATATCGGATTAATTATTTCAAAACTAGCATAAAATTTAAGCTAAACAGCAAGAGTTTTTTTAGATTGCGTAATTTCTTATGCATTAAAAATGATTTATTTTATCCATGCTTTTATCCACAGACGACAAAACAACCACCCCTCAAAAAATATATATATATCTTACCTTATTCCTTAGTAAAATGTTCGTATTTGTATAATGTGCTTTTGTTCGAACTGAACGCTGCACAAAAAATATTTTAAAATGACACAATGTACAATGTTTACGTTTGCTTTAACGTTTATTGCAAGCAGGTTCTCAACCGTGAAGAGAGGTCGTTGACGTTTTACAGTAAATGTCTTTGATTGGCTGTGATTTATGAGGAGTGACGACGATAGTTGTTAGACTGACTCAGCAGGGCGTGTGGTTATCTGCTGATGCCCGGGAAATGAAAGTATTTTTTAATTTATCTACTATTTAGCATAATATAAAAAGAATTTTGTCTTTGTGTGTGTGTTTGTGTGGGTGTGTGTGTTTGTGCGTGTGTTACAAAGTGTTAGTTATCTAATGACCCTAAAACGGGTGAGCCGACTTTGCTGAAGTGCATATGCGTTTGTTTAAGTTTGTTGCCAATGGACTCTGAAACTCAGTGGCGGCTCGTGCCTGACATCAGTGGGGGGGAGCTGCTTCAAAAAATTGTTTTAATATTGTGTAAAAGAAATGAGAATATATGAATAAATAGTTAATCGAATAATAAACAAACATTCAAATAAATATCCAAATATATACCAAAGACAAATACTCAATCAGAAATGGATAATACGCAAAACCTTTTTTATTAAAAATATTTTTTAAATTATGTACACTTTACAGAATAATAAAAATAATATATACATTTATTCCTTTTAAACAGTTCAGATTAAATAAAAGTTTGGGTTTTTGTTTTTTGCAAACAAACGAGAAACGTTTTTAAAATTACATTTTATTTACAATTTTTTAATAACTTATTTTTTATAAAAACAATAAAGAAAAACTTGAAATTTACTTGCCTCTCTACGAGGGTTAATTTAGGAGTTTACTATTTGAAAATAGCGTTTTATTAAATAACAGTTTTATTTACAAAATTTATTCTTAAAAACATATTTGTAACAAAACGTATTTGTAAATAAGATACAAAATAAAAAAGTTTACATTTTTATATAGTTCGCAAACAAAAAAAATATTTAAAGATACAAAATTTTATGTACAAATCTTTTAACAACTTGCTTTTTGTATATAAAAAGAACAAACAAACTTGGCTATTTACTGACCTTCCCATGCCGGTAAAGATCGACATAAAGTGATAAAAATAGGGTGTCATATATAAGCATTAAAAAACATCGAATTTTAATGTAGCTTTCTCCCCAAAGAAAACAAAAAATTAAAGTTGTCTCAGTCCAGAAGGATTTCTATTTACTTTTTAATGCGTATTATCTGCCCCATGTACTAACAAATTCAATGCAAAGTTTTAAAATGCATAATTATAAAACTGTTTTTTTTTTTTTACTTACAAACACATTTTAATTAAAAAAAAAAACCTTGTGTAAAAAAAACATTTTTCAAAGTGTAAAACTTCTAACTTTTTCCTCCTTGGAGGCAAATTTCTAACTAAAATGTATTTCTAACATAAACTGCTTCTTCGCTTGTTTGCTTCTAGGAAAAAATATAAACAGTTTTATTTTTATTTTGTAAAGTTTAGATGTTGCAAAATAAATAGCATTTGAAACTACTTAAAACAAACAAAAAGACAGGTAGATGGAAAAGTAACTTTATTTTTATGGTAAGATTTATTTATTGTAGATTTGAGTTTTACCCTTAGTCGCGTGTTAGCTTCACTGCTAAATCCCCGAATACTTAAAAAAAAATGTTTCTGCATATTATATATTTCTGTCTGCTACCGAATTAAATCGCAACGCTAAAAGTGCGCATATTTAAAAAAAAAGAAAAGAAAAAGCACAATATTTTATGTACAAGAACACGTTATATGCAAATTTTAACAATAATTTTAAAAAAATTGTAAATAAGCCTCCTTTTTATTTTTTTATTTTTATTTTTATTTTTTTTTCAATAGCGATGTTATATCTATCTGGCGCACACTCTAAGCAAACAACAAATTTCACGACGCGGAGCTGCGACAAGCGACAGTTCCTCCAGCGGCTTTCATCGGCTGTCTGAAAGCGTCTAAAGCGGGCATGCGCACAAGAGAATTTCATTAAGAAATTTTCACATTTTTTAAGAATTTCACAGCTCCAAACAAGTTTTATTTTTGTTTTTATATGAATTTGGAGATACCGACATCAAACTTAATGATTTTATAATGTACACATAGAAAAAGATAAAATAATAATAAAAAACAAACGTATTATTTTTAATTTTATCATTAATATCGCATAGAAATAACTTGGGGTGCTGCAGTCCCACAGCTCCATGCACGAGCCGCCACTACTGAAAGTGATGGGCTGATTTTTTAAAATGTTTACACAAATGTACCTTAAAGGCCCGGGAGTATTTTAGATAGGTTTTGTACCAGGATTCTTTCAATAAGTATCGAAAATTAATAATCGAAAAAAAAAAACTGATTAATAATCGAATAGTCCGATTTTGACCAAAGTTAACACTTACAGACAACCTAACCTCACAAGTGCATTTGTGAAGCTTTATCACCGCACAAGCAGATGTGCCTAGCATATTAAATCAACAGTAAGTATTTTAGTAAGATTGGGGTTCGTTCAAATTTGTTTTTTTTTAGCACAATTGAACCATGATACTAAACTTTTTCACTTTAAACTTTAATCCATACATTATATAAAAATCATATTTGTACTCTACTCTCTGCTGATATATAAAAGACAATTTGTGTGTGTGCGTGTGTGAGAGAGAGAGAGTTTCCTAGAGATTCCTAAACTGCTAGATCGACATTTTTGCAATTTTACACAAATGTGCATTATGTGTGTGGCAGTGTTCTTAGATAGGTTTTATATCAGAATGCCTCAGGGTGTCATTGATGGACATACATCCAAGCAGCATAAAATTAATGTGGGGGTACCTCAGGTGTCGATCCTTGGACCACTATTATTTCTGGTGTTCATAAACGATCTGCCTTAATAATATTGTGTCCGAGATGGGTATATTTGCTGAAGACACAGCGCTCTATAACATGTATAAGGGAAAATGTTCATAAATCTAAGACAATGGCAGACTTTTTAAAAAATGACCTTTAGACCGTAGTGAAATGGAGCCGCAAATGGATCATAACATTTAATGGATCATAACATTTAATGCTATGAAGACTAAGCGGCTCTCCTTTAACAATTACAAGACGACTCTCCAACCGCCGATATCCATGACAAATAACACCTTACTTAAGAATTCTTACTTCAAACCCCACAGCCTAACATTTGCGGGGAATATGAACTGGACTATGAACTGGACCAAATACATTGAGGATATTACGAAAGCTTCTGCAAAGAAGGTGGGTTCCCTCTATCGAGCTAGAAGACTACTCACTCCTGAGAGTATCTTGTACCTCTACAAGGCCACCATTCGCCCATGCATGGAATATTGTTGCCACACCTGTGACTGCTGCCTCTACCATTGGCCTCCTCCTCCTCTTGGATATGGTCTGAAGAAAAGTTTGCAGTCTAATAAGTTCCATCTTGTCAACTATTCTCGAAAGCCTGTTGCATCTTTTGCCTGTTTTACAAATATTGTAATGGAATATGTTCTAATGAACCGGTTACACTTGTGCCCCTCTTGACGTATATATTGCCGACAATCCCGCTTAACAACAAAATCTGACCCCTTCAATTGTTGAGGTCCTTAAATGGCAGAAAGCTTTATATTCTAACATTTTCTTCCTTTAAACAGTTAGACGTTGGAATTCCCTTCCTGTTACCCGCTTCCCTGGCTGTACAGATATGCAGAAGTTTAAATTTAACGAAAAACAACATCTTATTCATCATTCTAGTTATCGCCCCAAATAGTAGTCCCTTACGTCTAAGTTGCGATATACCTTGTAAGCGGTAAAAATGAATTTAAATAAAAAGTATCGAAAATCGATAACTGACAAAATCTGATTAAAAAAGAATATCCGATTTTGACCAAAGTTAGAACATTTAAACACACACACACACACACACACACACACACACACACACACACACACACACATATATATATATATATATATATATATATATATATATATATATGTATAGTAAAAATGGTAATTATTAAAAACAGGAAGAAAGTGCTCAATACTATTGCAGACCAAATATATATTTTTATTTCCGTTTTATCTGCTTACTTATACATGTTTCGATTACAGAATCGTATCAAAGATCCAGTAACTTTGACAGGCGTAGTTATTATGGTTGGAAAAACGATATTAGAAGAAGCAGGGGGAAAAAAGAATTGAACCCTCCCTTTTTCCCTGCTTCTTCTAATATCGTTTTTCCAACCATAATAACCACTTCTGTTAAAGTCTGACGAAATTACTGGATCGTTGAAGCAGATACGACAGCAATAATATATATATATATATATATATATATATATATATATATATATATATATATATATATATATATATAGTGATCCACATATAGTACTGTTTCGCTGTTTCACAGCTCATCAGTGCGTTTAGACAAATTCTGACGTTTTCTATAAGAGATCTGCGGACCCGATTAAAGAATTTCGCTGTCGTTTGGAGACCACTGCTCTAAACCAATAACCAATAACTGTCTACGAAGCTCCGGCCTCAGTTGCATCACCGCAATGTTCTGCTTGTTTTACGCATACTTTAAAAGAAAGCGCTTCAACGAAATTTCTGTACATGTACCGTCGCAACCTGAATACCCAATTTTGATTTACAAGTACAAACAGAGCTCAACGGATGGCCAGACAGGTCATATTTTTATAGTAATTTCTTAATTCGATTAACAGAAACTAAACAAAAATTGTTGCATAGTAATTATTTAAAGAAATTTTATCATTCTCATTCATGGAACGCTGAATTGTTTATTTACAGTGTGTCGCGGAAGAAACGGATAACTTTTCGTTTTTGAATGAATCCCCAATTTTTTTCATGTTTAAATCAATATTAAACAATTTCAATTTTAGCATACATCATGTGTTTATATTGAAGATTCGCTTTCCTTTGTTTACAAAGCCATTTGGTGGAAGTGACATCCGACATATTTTTAGCTACGGATGACCAAAACTGTATAGAATGAACCTTTTTTTATAATTTTTCTTTAAACAGTTTTTATTTGAACTTAATGGACTGTTTTATTTTAGATTTATGAATGTTTTCCCCCATTAATATGTTTATGAACGTTTACCTTACTTTTATAATAAAATTTAGGTAAAAGTCAATATCGAAATTAAAGTTAGTTTTATTAAAAAAAAACGAGGTGTTTTTTTTAAATACATTATAAATTTTATTGAAACTTTACAACAGACTTTTACATACATAAAAATAGACTTTATAGATTCTACTGATTATATGCCCCAACAACAACATGGCAAAAATCGAAAGACATACTGAAGATGAAGTTTTACTTCGAAATATATTCATAAATCTAAAAATAAATTTCAAACAAAATAAATATCTGTTTATTTTTGTAATAATGCGTTGTTTTAGCTTCAAACGTATCTAATACGCATTTATTTTATACGATTTTAAAATTTCTTTATAGAAAAAGTTACGTTAGAAAAAATCTAGTTACAAAAATCTCATTTCGAAAAATAAAGTTTGTATTTTTTTATTGTAAATTGGTTTATCATCTTATTGTTGAATAAAATTTCAAAGTTATAAATGGAGAAAAAATATCTCGAAAAGAAAAAACACCTCGTCTATTTTTTTTTTTTTAAATAAAACTAACTTTTAAAATTTCGATGTTTGGAGAACAGTCCATAATATATATTTCATTATAATAGTTCTATTTTTGTTTGATAAACAGAATAAAACAGTTAATAAATATATATAAAAAAAACTGTCCATTAAGTTCAAATAAAAACTGTTTGAATAAACTTCTAAAAACAAAAGTTTCATTCTATACGGATTTGGTCATCCGTAGCTAAAAATATGTTAGACGTCACTTCCGCCAAATGGCTTTGTAAGCAATAGAAGACGAATCTTCAAGATTACCAATCACGTTTCTTTTTTTTCCATTTTTAATACATGTTGTATGTTTTCTATTCATTATTATTTGTAAAAAATCTCACATTATTTATAAGGAGATATACTGCTAGAAGATCCTGTTTTAGGAATTCATATACAATGCCTAAGATTTCGAAGGTCACGACAGAGGCTGAAGAGTATCATATAAACTGATACAGAGAACATCGGGATGTTAGAGATCCTAATTTCGACTCCGTGCACTCAGAGTTTTTACGTGATAATAAAATATTGATGATAATATTAAATCCAACAAAAATAAGAACAACGACGACAACAGCAATGACAATATTATTATTATTATTATTATTATTATTATTATTATTATTATTATTATTATTATTTTTATTAACAATAATAATAAGAAGAAGAAGGAGAAGAACAACAACAATAACAATAATGTGATTTTGAATAATAATAATAATAATAATAAAAATAATAATAACAATAATGTTATTTTGAATAATAATAATAAAAATAATAATAATAATAATAATAATAATAAGTATTATTATTATTATTATTAACAATAATAATAATAAGAAGAAGAAGAAGAAGAACAACAACAACAATAATGTTATTTGAATAATAATAATAATAATAATAATAATAATAATAATAATAATAATAATAATAATAATAATAATAATAAAAATAAAAACAATAATAATAATAAAACATGGACCGAAATTACGGGAAAAAGCCAACTATAGATGTTCAAACGTGCTGTGATTATTAACGATAGTTAAAAACAGATTTTAGCTCATGCCCCTATCGTACAAAAGAAGAAACAAACATTTAAAAAAATGCGTTTTTTTTTTTTTTACCTCACCAAGTCCTAATATAATGTTTACAAGTTTGTTTTGTTTATATTTTTGTGAATAATTTCTTCTTCAAAACCTGGAGATCGAACAAAATCTGAGGAAAATTTCCGATGTTTATTTATCTTCTTTTTTTTTTCATATTAAAATCAAGTTTTCAACTGTGAATAGGAGTCATTCACTTCCTGGTTAAATTTTCTTATATTTAGCTGATATTTATAGAGCGTGCCTGAGGTAGTTGTTGTGGCTGTTCGGTGACGAGCAGCGTAAACTTGACTGTCCTCTTTTTCAGACGCAAATATCAAGCATTGTGAAATACAAGCTGGCCGGACATACAATACGCTTAAACATGATATTTAAATTTATGCAGATTACGTATGTATGTATTATTAGGGCTAGGACAACAGCATATTCTTTTCATTGCTTTGTTTTCCGGTGTTTATCCGTTGAAATCTTTTATGCTTTTATGCAGAGTAATGTGGTTGTCATTTGATTAACTGTGTCTAACTGCCTGGGATATATACGCGAGGGTCAAAACAATGAAAATAATATTCTGTTGTCATAGTCCTAATTATTATAGAATTAGTCATCTATTGACTATTTTATATTACTAGGGATAATTTGCTCGGTGGGCTTATTAGCAATAAATGAATAAATAAATGATAACGTCGTTCATAAAATCCCGTCTGTGTTTGTTTACAATATCACGTCAGCTGATATTTGGGCTTAACGATGAATGCCATGGAAATTCACTTCCGATTAATGTTTAGTTTTAAAATATGCAAACGAAGAAATGATTTGCGGCGATTTTAAATGGTACTTTCCTTTTATCGTAAACTAAACTCATTAATAAGAAAAAAAATTAAAATTAAATGGCGAGGTACATCTGGGATTTAACCGTGGGATCATTCGACTTGGAGTCGAATGCTCTACCAGTGAGCTATATATCTATATTATAATAAATCATTGTTTTTTTACGAAGAAATGATTTGGTGAAAATTTATTATTCCCCATTTACCAGGAGAACGTAAATTATTTCCCTGTAAAAAATATTCTTTGCATCTATAAGTGAGAAAAGCTATTTTTAAGATCGGATGTTTTTTTTAATTGTCGATACTTATCGGTTGAATTTCTGAACTAAGCTTATCTACCACCACATCACATATACATTAGCTTTGTGTGAAATTTGCAAAAGATAGACTTAACCGTCCCGGAACCTATGAGGCATTCATGAATTCATTGTTGCTCGTCATTTTTTATGTTGCCCTGGTATTCAGTATGTTTTTTGCTGTCGCCTCTGCTTCTTTTATCCATGATCTTTCCTGTCAAATCTGTTCTATTCCGCTTTATCTGTAGACATGACCCATGAATCTCATCTGTCTTTTTCGTACTGTTCTTATCAGAGACGTTTCTGCGTTTGCCATGTCTAATATCTCCTGATTTGTTTTCTTTTCTGTCCAGGATATCTTCAAAATTCTTCTCTGGAACCAAGTTTCAGTTGCCTCTTATCTTTTCCTTGTGGTGTTGGTGATTGCCCAGCGCTCACAACTGTATACTAGAACAGACCATGCATACGTTCGGAGTGTTATAGTGTCGTCTGTATTAAATCGCTATCTGCTGTATTGTGGGTTTTCTAAAACGGTGAACATATTGGTTTGTATATTACCTGTATATTCTTTACCAGTTAAACCGAGCTGCTTCCAATAGGATGGAACGATGGCGAGACTATAACAGCAGACCCAAAAGAAACACTCTCCCAGGGTTCAAACCTTGGTAGAAAAAACTGGGTGATTCTAAATAAATCCAGAGCAAATGTAGGATATTCAAAAGACAATCTCCACAAGTGGGGCCTAGACACCTCACCTTTATGTCCATATGGAGAGGTACAAACGATGCACCACCTTAGGGAAAACTGCCGATTGGGTCCTCATTGCTCAAACCAAGACCTTAAGGAGGCAAACAGCACCGCCATGCGATGGGTTAATTTCTATTGCGATAAGATATAATGATGACTAATTAAACATACTTGTATATATAATCACGTGTATATACTTATATGTAAAGAACCAGACCTGATGTGTGTATGTGTTAAAGTTGTGTTACGTGGCCTAAGTGTATGTCTGTGCTTCTACAGTATATGTTATCTTATGTACATATA
Source organism: Euprymna scolopes (assembly GCF_053919585.1). Classification (NCBI taxonomy): domain Eukaryota; kingdom Metazoa; phylum Mollusca; class Cephalopoda; order Sepiida; family Sepiolidae; genus Euprymna; species Euprymna scolopes. The sequence continues at coordinate 39,160,171 of NC_136513.1, forward strand.
TCTGTAAAAGTCTATTTGTTAGTGTTTTTTGTTGTGCGTGTGTGTCAGACATGTATTTACAACCTACCTTTTAAACTGCGTTGTTGGTCCTCTTTCTTTTGG